>NC_056733.1:1777264913-1777564913 GCF_019279795.1 Protopterus annectens | reverse complement strand
TATTAAGGCCTTGTTAAGTTTAATTCTGGTGGCTGCCAAAAAAAAAAAAAAGAAATTACTAGAAAATGGAAATCAAAGTCTAAACCAACTGTTCTTGAAGTGCTGAATATTGTAACAGAGGTAAATTACATAAAAAGATGGAAACTGGGTTAACAATACATGTAGAAAATGTTTTTGAAGAGTAATAAGGTTTAAAACAATGCAGGGATTGAACAATTTGTGTAATGTTGCTTTGATTAAATGGTGTACAACAATATATGTGATGTATAATGTTTGTAAATTTGAACGTGTTAATATGGTTTGACTTATTTTATATAAATATAAGTATGCTTATGTCACAAGTGATAATTCAATGAAAGTGTTTAGAAAACCAGTATGTTGTTGTGTCTTTCGGCTTTTCCCAGTTAGGGGTCGCCACAGCGGAACTCCGGTCCGCTAATGATTGCTAGTTGATTTTTACATGTCGAGTTACCAGCCCTGATGCACAACCTTCAACGAAGGTATGCCCATTCACGCATGTCTCCATGCAGAAGACGCTCTAGCTGAATCGAACCGGACAGCATCTTACTGTGAGGCGACAATGCTACCGCAGCACCGCCACTGCGTAATATGCAACTCATTAATATTCTTTACCAGGAAGTTCTAACTCTGATTGGTATGGCACTTTTCTTTGACCAAAGTTAACCAGATTTGCAAGAACTTAAGGACTTGATAGTCAGGCATGATCTGCTAAAGTCCTTTAGGTCCTGAAGAGTCATAATCAACTAAATGACTAGCACAATAATAGCCACATCTATTTTCCAGTAATCAAACCAGTGCCTCATGTTAAAAGTAATTTATTGAGCTAGGGGTGGCTGTGGTGGTAAACAGTTAGCATTGTTACCTCATATGAAGAGGTTCTTCAGTTCAATTCTTGGCTGTGGCGTCTTCTGTGTGGAGTCTGCATGTCCTCCCTGCAGTCACATGGGTTTCCTCTGGGTGCTCTGGTTTCCTCCCACATTCCAAAAACATGCAGTAAGTAGATTGGACACTCTAAATTAGCCATAGGTACGAGTGTGAGTATGAGTAAGTGGTGCAAGTGAACTACAGAGGCAGGACTTGACACCTGGTGGTGTAAAATGACAAGATACTTGTCACTGTGGAAGTGACACCCCAACCACATGTGCAAAATGGGAAAAGAGGTTGAGGATGGATGGATGGAT
Source organism: Protopterus annectens (assembly GCF_019279795.1). Lineage (NCBI taxonomy): Eukaryota > Metazoa > Chordata > Ceratodontiformes > Protopteridae > Protopterus > Protopterus annectens. The sequence goes on along the minus strand of NC_056733.1, from coordinate 1,777,563,711 downwards.
TGAGCTACAGAAATCATCAAGAACTCTGCAAAGAACTGAGGATGAGTGCAGCAGATCTTAATTCAGCATTTATACTTCTTTATGATAGCTAAGTGAAAATGCCACATGAACTTACTGTGAGGGATGTGATTTCTATGGCATACTTTTGGGATTTAATAGAACTGTGGTGGTGGTGCTGCGGTAGCGTTGTCGCCTCATAGCAAGATGTTGTCCCGTTCGATTCTCAGCTAGACCGTCTTCTGTGTGGAGGCATACGTGAATGGAGCGTGCCTTCGTTGAAGGTTGTGCGTCAGGGCTGGTAACCCGGTACGTAAAAATCCAGTACCAACCATTAGCGGACCGGAGTTCCGCTGTGGTGACCCCTAACCTGGAAAAGCTGAAAGACACAAACAAACAAACTTTTGGGATTTAATGCTTGCAGGGAATCTTTCAATATTGTAAAGTACTAAAGAAATAAAATATGACATCACAGTCAAAATGTATGTGGGTATTAGTTTAAAATGTATTCTGACAAGTCACAAACAATAAGAAATGTTATCTTGGAAAGTACTACACTTTGAAGAAGACATAAAGCATGTATGCTATTTTTTATGAATAGTTTCATAAACAGAGCTTCGGCTACTAATGGTTATCAAGTATGTTTCAATATTTGACTAGGAACTACAAACTTGAACTGCTCTTAGAAAACAGTGATATATGAATTTTGCTGAATATGGAAATATGCAGAATTGGGAGCTCACCCAAAAGCAAGAGGAGTGAAAAGAGTGGCTTGGTTGGAGGAAAGAACAAATGCCTATGATGCCACTGACAGTAAAACAGCTTAGTGCATAACAGGTTTTGATGCTTTGAGGTATGAAAACTGCACCTAGAAAGGAGCTATGGCTTTATTAACAGGGCTGGATCCAGCACAAGGTGACCTAGGTAGCTGCCTAGGGCCTGGTGCTGGCTGGAGGTACCTGCATGCAACACTAAAAATTACAAAAACATTTCAATCTGGACTCTTTAAAAAATGAAAAGTCTGAACCTAACACAAATAATTTAAAACAAAAATTCCAAGCTGGGCTTTTTTATAAAAAGAAAAGTCTGAATCAATTCCGGTAGAAGCAACTTCATTCCTTCATTCTGCATGGAGTCCATGGCACAGAGAGAATGCGAGACTTCTAGTAACTGAAACAAGTTTTGAAATCTCACTGAAAGTAAGGGCACATTGTTGGATGGCAAGAGAGTCAGTCCAATGCAGACAACAGTATGAATGGGAGCAGGAGTCTAACATCAGCAATTGCAAATATAACAGACAGCATCAGACGCACAGTGGTGTGTCCAGCATTAGCAATTGTACACAGACTGGAGCAGACAGCATCAGAGGTACAATGGTGTGTGTGTTTAGGTGCAATGCCCAAGTTAGGGGTACTAATTTAATAAGAATATTGCTCATAGTCAAACCTTGCACTTTAGGTACCACATCAACTGCTAGACATCCATTAATTGTCAAATCACTAAGAATTACAGTCAGTCAATGTGGGTTATGGTATAAAGGAAGGAAACTGATTGTAGTGAAAAGGAGCATCACATGGGCCATGCTATTTGGATGTGACCCTTCATTTCCTGGTTCTTTTGAATGCTGACAGTGTTTATTTAGCTGTGAGTAAATTGGACAGCATGACATCTACAAGTGTTTGTTTGTTTGTGTCTTTCGGCTTTTCCCGGTTAGGGGTCGCCACAGAGGAACTCCGGTCCGCTAATGATTGGCAGTAGATATTTTACATGCCGAGTTTGCCAGCCCTGATGCACAACCTTCAATGAAGGTACGCCCATTCATGCATGTTTCCACACAGAAGACGCTCTAGCTGAGAATCGAATGGCACAACGTCTTGCTGTTAGGCGACAACGCTACCGCAGCACCACCACCGCAGTATAGTATTTTAACTACGAATACAATTTAACTTTTTTTTTTGCAGCACACAGGTATGAAATGCATTGTTTGGCTTACAACAGTCTGTCTAGTACTTGATGCAGAAGTGTAAGGCTATGGGCTGTTTAAGAGATGCTTCCTGTAGTACATGGCTTGATTCCCTTAGCCTTCACTTTTTTTCTGAGTATTCTGACAAATTACTTCACCTGACAGTATGTCTTGGCTGCTCCACAAAAGGAACACTTGTGTCCAGAGGGCTATCTCAGGCTGTTAGCAAATTTGTCACACATTTGTCATTTAAATTCCTGCAGCTTTCACTTAGGTGCTAAATAGTACTTCACTATATGTTAAGAAGCCCAGCACTTCTCTTGTACTTTAATGGGTTGCCAGATGCATTTTCTCTAAATGTGAGTTTCAGTTCAAGAGTTTACTTTTCTCTGTTTTCAATGTGAAGATGTGTTTTTAATGTCTGTCAGTGTTTTTTGTGTAAAATCTGAAATAAATTTTAAATGAAATCCAACTGACAGTAATAACCATTTGTCCATGATCTGGCCCTGTTGACTCCGGAGGTGTATGCTGCTACAATGCAGCATTATTAGCCATCATTGTAGGTCAGATCTGTACTGAATGATGTCAGGGAGTATAGCTATTCTCTATGATAGAGAAGAAGTGGGGAGGTCAGAAATGAGATGTAAGTGTCCTGCAAGTATGTAAGCCTCCTACCCCCCAAATATAGTGTGTGATTTGCAGTAATACTTTTGCTTTTTGTATGGCTTATGTGTTGTTGAACAAAAGCTGTTACTTGTTTTGGTTTATTCATTGCAGTAAGGAATTAATTCATTTGTTATTAGGTTTGGATTGTGCAATACAGTCCAAACATGTTGCTCTTTTGTAGTCTAAACATGTTGCATTGTGGTAATAGATTTTGCAGTGCCACTCTTTACAGCTCCAGCAACTGCAAAAGGGTTAACATTACTTTGCTTTCATTATAAATCCCCTTGAGAACTGAATTCAGATCTCTGCTGGGAATTTTGTATGAAATAATAGTGTTTCATCATGGTATGTTGGTTAGAATGGAAGGTATAGAAGTGGACCCAGCAAGGCTTTAGGCATCAGAGATTTTTGGGGGGGTTTACTGTAAATATTTTAGTCTGATGGATGGAGGGCTATTGACACATGAAGATCCATATTATTAAGTGATAATCCATAAGTGGGTGTAAGTATATTAGGATTTACTCAAGGCTGGTGTGGTTTGATCACAAGGGCATAACCGAATGAGTGAACAAAGCCAACCATGGGTAAATCCTGATATCCTGACATTGTATAATATGTATTATTCACCAAAATGCAGAGAATTGTCAGCGTTGAATACAACTTTAATCGGGGATTATATGCTTAGACGTCTTTTCTAGCAAATAAGTGTCTTTTCTATTACAGATCACATATAATCCTGGCATTCTTCAATATCTTTGGAAACTCAAAAGTGTGTGTGTGTGTGTGTGGGGGGGGGGGGGGTGAGCTACTGGTATTCTCTATTCTATTTTCTAGAGAAGGAATTATTTGTGGTGTGGTTAAAAGAGCTGTTAGTGGAAACATTAACAGTATTGAATTAGACAGTTCTTGATCACCTGGATAAATTGTAAGAAGAAATAAGAAATTATGTCTGCCTTTTTCACTCAGTAAAAGGGCTAAAGAGAAAGTAAGGTTCTAGAAGTTGAAAAATAGACTCATAAGCATACAAAAAAGTTAAGAAATATGACACCTGGTTGAGTTAGTACTACTTGAAAAAAGTAAAACTGAACTGAATGAGTATTTGATTAGCAATATAAGTTTTAGAAAGATATCCGAAAAAGGATTGTATTTTGATAATATTTCTAAATAAATAATAATAAGACATCAACATGTATATGTGGAGTATTTGTGATAAAGGATGAGTTAGAAGCTGAGGTGGTTAGAAATCCAGCCCAAATTTTGAAAAACATTAGGGAACATTATATAAAGCTATATATGCAAGAGAACCCATAGTATGATAGAGAGGGTGAAGTATAACAATATTTAGTAGTGATTCATCTGTCTATTTTGTCAGGTGATCAATCCATAGGTCTCTTTGTCCAGTTAGCATTTGAGGAACTTATTATGACAATGAAAAAACAGGTTAGGGAAAGTCACATGGTCTATATAGGATTTCAGCTGATGCATGAACGTTGGTTGGAAGTAAGCCAATATAAAGGTGGGTGAAACTAATGAAGTAGGTGCTGGTTAGGAAGGGCTACTAAAATTATATAATGAGGCTATATCAGTCATACCTAAGAAGGGGAATGATCTGCTGTGACCATTCATAGACAGCTCCATTTCAGTTTTGAATTATAATTATAATATATATGTCTATACATTCTGCATATAACATCCAGATTAACTATATTATTTCTTAATTTGATTTGTCCTGATCAGTAAATTTTGTGGAAGGGTGGCAAACATTCCATAATATTTAAAAGGCCAGTGTTGCTATGGGGTAAAAGGGTACATATTAAGTTATCGATCTTTTAAAAATTCGAACGTCATATGGTCGACACCATATGATCAAACTTTTATAAGTTTGAACGTTTCAATGGAGATCTCCGTACAGAGCGGATTGGGAAGATTTCCCTTTCCTGCACTGTAGTGCGATCTCGGAGTTGGTGTATTTAAAGAGCGGGTAAGCACAAGGGGGCTTGCCCCCCTGCTTAAAATGGCCAGGTAGGTTTTTTCTGTTTATTTATTTTTTTTGCTTTTTGAACTTTTAAAAGTTCGCTCATATGGCTTCAACTATATGACATTCGAACTTTTAAAAATTCAATAATGTAATATACATCCAGGGTAAAAAAATCAAATGGAGAGTGGTTAATGATATTCAGCTTAACTCAGCTTATATGTAGAAAAAAAGCATTTGACTGTGTCATTTTGCAATTCCTAGTAAGGGTTGTAAAAAAAGGGTTCCAGAAGTATTTATTAATTTAATATGAGAAACATTTAAAAATAAAGATATCTGCACTTCTTTCTGAGGTCATGGAACTCTTCCAGTTTACTCAGCTGAGATGCCAATTCTCCCCCTCTGTTCATTACAACCTACATAGAGCCTCTCAAGGTATTTATGCTAGTTAAATCTAGAAACTTATTTATGGGACGAGGAACAGATAAATGTCTTTGGTTTGCTGATGATTTTGTTATATTTACCTAGTCTATAAGATAATTTTGGAAGTGGAAAAGGGAAAATACAAAACCAAGACACTGGGGACAATTAAATGAGGCAGAACAAATATTACATTGGGTGCAAGTTCAAAATAAATATAATCTCTTGGATAACTTGTGATTATATTACTAAGCATTAAATTGAGAAGGTTGGAAAATAAAATTGGTATGAATGGGACACAAAGAAAGACTGAAACTTATACATATTTTTTGGGTTAGAGGAGACTAATTAGTTAGGGAAAAGAACACCGAAGTTAATAAGCAATAGGCACAAAGTATGATTAGAGCTGAAATGTTCAGTAGTAGATAAAATGCATAAGGATTGGTGTAGACTATTTGAATGTGATGTGACAACTGATGAATTGTTAAAAATTTGTTTGGCCTCAAAGTATACTATAAAGCCCATAACATTTCAGATTATTATTATTATTATTATTATTATTATTTATTTTTTTCTTGGAGATACCTACATATTTCTATAGCACATATAGGTTTCACAAAATGTTTCTCCAATACTTGTAGGAAAAGCACTTGTGGGAAGAAAGGAAGCTGGCTCACTATTTTTTTGGAAATGTAAGCAATGACATAAATCCAAGGAAGATTTGCAATAGTTAATATAGGAGCTTGGGAGGAGTCCAGTGACTTAAACAGAGAACTTTTTGGGGAGTTTAATAAAGACAGAGATAATGGCTGCACTTACTCTTAACCTATCTGAGATAATTTTGAGTTTATAAAAAATATAATTACTAGACATAAAAATAAAACAGCTTGTCAGTGATGTGATTGAAAAGCTGATACCACTAATCACTATGGGGGAGATAGAAGAAAAAATACAAGTAAATGGCAAAGCAAGTAGAAGTTTCTAAACAAATGTCTTATGTAATATTAATACTTAAATAAGCAAAATTTAAAGCTTATGCCTAGGAAAGAAATTAAACCAGAGTTACATAGAATGGAGAATCAGTGAATGAAGATGTTTTTTTGAAAGGAAGAGTAAAAACAGGGCCCCCCATAGTTCTAAAGAGCAGAAGATATGTGGTGTAGGACTTCTAGAATTTTATGACTGGTAATTAATAAAATTGTTATGCCTGATATGACTGTTGTACTTAAACTGATTTTAAAAAGAAAGTTAAGAGTATTTTGTAGAGAAAGTGCAGTACACATGATTTAATCAAAGATATTTTATCATGTAAATACATGAGTTAAATTACATCAGATTAAAAAAGTGAAAAGGTATATTATGTATAGTAAAACCCACTCAGCTAAGTCTGTAACAGCTGGTTGGTTAGTAAACTCCTTTTCCTTAAGAAAGACATGAAATAGCATGACTTGATATATCAGCTGGATGTCTGCCAACAAAAAGGCAATACTTACAAACTGTAACATAACTAATGCATAGAGTAATATGTAAAATGCCACAGAAATGGTCAGGATGATGTGCTCATCATTGTTATGCTTCTAGCAACATGATTTGCAAGAGATTTCTATAATTGATTAAATAATGCATTCACTTTTATTTTTAGGTAACATGAATGGATGGAAAAATCCAGCTTTCATATCTGTCAGTGTTGCTCTTAATATTTAACAGAACTCACATCTATTTACAGCAAGAGTATATAGTCAGAAGCAGGCTCTATGGTCCTAGGGAATAATACGTATTAGGTATCTCCATACTAAATGTATTGTCACCTACTAATATACACCAAGTCGCTGGAGTAAGTTGCATTCAATAGGCCTAGCCCAACATTTTCATTAAAATTAATGCTATAATTACTGCTTGCATAACTCTTTAAATTTGTACCACTGTCATCAATTAATATTTGATGTTCTCAGTCTTATAATCCCACCCAAAGGCTAGACAGCCTTAAGAGTATACTGCAAATTATCTTGTACTATTGTTTGAGAAGTGGCCAACAATAATCACATCAAAATAGAGTTCAGACTAAACAGCTGCAGCCATACCTCTCAAGCTTTTAGAGCAAGAAATCTGTACGAAACATAAAAAATGGGGGGACAAAGGCCTAAAATAGAGTCAACTTTTAAATATTGGTCTTACAAACTTAGAAAGTTGATAGAATAAAAAGTTTTGCATTAGCATGATTTTTCTGATCAGTATGATGTCTGAAACTCAAATGGCTGTCATTATTTTTTTAATTTAATCTTCAATAATTAGCCAGTGATTTGCCAGAAAACCAACATTTTATGAGGAAAAGACAGAAATATAAGTATAAATCTGGACATTCTCTGAAAATCTGGACAGTTGAAATGTATGGCTGCAGTGCAATGGTATGAATACTGGCTTCTGAGGACCTCTCCCATCATGCTCTTAACACAGCATCTTACAGTGCTAATTATAACTGTATAGTCATTTTAGCTATTACATACATGTATGCACACACACACACACACACACACACACACACACACACACACACAGACACACACACACACACACACACACACACACACACACACACACACACACACACACACACTCACACCTACACACCATCATTTCTGGGAAGTGGCTAACTATACATTTCAGTGCCACAAACACCTTCATTTTACTAAAATAGATTCCTGCACATCCAGAACACAATTATTGTACATATAAAATGAGGGAACTGGAATCAAACATTGTATGGTAATTTAGCTAAGCACCCTGTTTCTCTCTCTGTCTTAAAAAGTTAGATGCCAACAGTTTAAATTCACCACTTCAGTGGCATTACCCTTACATACAATAAAGCATTAATAAGTTATGAGCCAAAACATTTTGAAATTGTATAAATACATTTGCTTTCAAAAATTAGAAAATGCAGTTTTAAAATTAAATATACAGACAGACTGAACAGAGTAATATAAAATAACAAGTTTTAAACAGGTGAATGTCATTAGAAAAAACACTGGATGGCAGCTGATTTGTTCTGATCCTAGTACTAACTCAGGTTAACTGTAGTCAGTGTATGACTTATAAGATCGATCAGCAAGTGAAAATATTTATAGACAACATCCCTAAATACAAGTTCACCGATATGGGAAGCATGCTGTAATTTCTCTCACTCAGTCCATGAAAAAGTTCATTAAGTCATGTTGGCACTCCCACAGGCAGTTATCAGCTGGTACCAATTTCCAACCAAAATGAAAATGGTTGCTGGGTAGATTTTCGAGGAAGAAATTTAAATTTTGGTGAGGTGTTTTGGAATGAATCAACACTGGAATATGTAAAACACATTAACATGATCCTTTTGAAAAATCATGCAAGTCTTCCTGCAATATGCCAAGGGGTTCCTTGTCAATTAGAATTCAAGTTCAAAACTACTGATTTTCTGGAAAACGCCCAGTTGCATGATCTGATGCATTAGATGACAGGAAATAGTTGATAGCACAGAAGATGTACATGTAGGTGTTCACAAAGACAAAAGCTACTTTACAACACTTCTACATTTTTCAAAAGAAAAAAATATAGTTTTGTACATTTTGTATAGATTGTTTCAGCTTTATAGTAAAACAATTATACATTTTGTATAGTGTCTGCCTGGTTTTCACATTTACAGTGTTGCAACATTTTAATTAAAAAAACGGTAGGTTGGTACACAGCTTCTGCATGTTTCATTTCTGCTGCATCCCTACTGGAATATAATTGTAGGTTTTTAATGTAGCCCTTAAAAATAGTTTTTGCATAAGTAGGATGTGAGCAATATTCCTACTACCGGGAACATTAGAGGTCTGAAGAGCTGATCATTGTAGAAAAAAACCCATAAAGCTGCCTTACAAAAGGTGAAAAGTACTGGTGTCTTAATTTGTATCACAGAATCACCACATGCTGAATGCTTATGTTCCATATGCTGACTGTGTAAAAATTGTGTTCACACAATTTGCTATATTTACCCAAGATCAATATCTGCCTAACTGGTGACTTTAACATTAAGCCAGTAGTAGATTTATAAAATCATGCAGCTGAAAACAATAAACATTTCAGACTTTTTTATTTAAATATATGAATGACTTAAGTTTTTAGATGCACTGAGAAGTCATTGAATATACTCCACAGTTCCATAGTCATCGAACCTTCCTTGCATGTGACTATGATATATTATCTATGAAATCAGAATATGAGAGAGTTCTGTAGACTAACACCTGAACATCTCATACACCCTTACTGACAGATTCAAAATATATGGCATACACTAAGGATAACTTAAAAATGTCTAACAATTTTGGGAACATGCAACTAGGATAACATGGAAATCTGTAAGAATGCATTTACAATTCCTAAGCAGACAAGCAGTGTGCTGCAAAAAAATAACATACACGAATGTATGATGTAAAATGTAGCAAAACTACATTTAAAAGAAAAAGAGAAAAAAAAAAAGAAAAATGCAAGATTTTAATATGCATCCCCATTGTTTAAAGAAAGCTGCAACATCTGCATCTGCAAGCAACTCTTACCTTGTGGACTTAAATCAAGACAAGAACATAGCCTCATTTAGTGTTGTTAAGCTATAAAAAAAATAAATGAATTAATTAATGTCAGAATTATTGCTGGCATCCCTTATGAATGGTGTCTGATGACCATCTTCTTAATTTTTCTGTCTTTACCATACAAACTGATAGTTTCTTTGTACCATATGCTGAGCCAAGTCACATTCCAAAAGCTGGAAAAGTGCTTCTGATGCCTTGTTCTTTGCTATTACAACTGCTCCCTTAATCCCTGTTTTAGCCAGCTGGCATTCCTTCTTATCCTGGTCTGTCATTCTTATTTCCCTTTCTGCTTTCACTCCTTTATTTTTGATAACTTCCTGAACGTCTGCATTCCACCTCCAACTTTCTTTATGTATCATATTTTCATACCTGGATTGACTGCATATCTATTCTATTGCCTTCACATGCTATTTTGATATGATCATTCCTTTTCAACTCCACCTATCTCCTCTTGTTCATAAGGTATTTGCTGGTGAAAAATGGGTTGAGGACCTAGAGTCAGATGCTAGAACACTGAGAATTTATTTGAACTCTCGTGCTTTCAGTCCAGTCAACTTCCAGGTCATCAGCCTAGTTGCTGTTGACCTTAGAGCCTTCCCTGACCACTGCTTGCAGCTCAGTGTGATAACCGGTGACAGTTACATTGGGAATGACTTTATGATCTCTGACTCTTCCCAAATGTCCTTCCCTTAAAAAGAGGAAATCTACCTCACTTGCATCTTGATCACTCTTGTATGTGATCTTGTGACTGTCTCTCTCTCTCTCTCTCTCTCTCTTGATGAACCATGTGTTGGCCATCATCCAACCACTTGTCATACAGAAGTCTAGACTGTTGTCTCCTTTGTTCCTGCTGACTCACCCGTGTGGACAGAAACAGTTTTCATATTCTATTAAGTCTGTCCCCATATGACATTCAAGTTCCCCACTATCAACACTAACTCATGTAGTACTGCTTTATGTAGTAGACCCTACAACTGCTGCTTGAATGCATTATTTTCCTTGGCATTACAAGCCTGCTGTGGGGCATTAGCTAAGATTATGAATACTGCCCTGTGTTTACGCTGGAGTCTGATTGCCATGAGTTTGTCATTAACACTGATGGCATCCCTCATTGTCTTCAAAAACACTTACTCATCACAACTCCCTCACCATTTCTAGTTTGTCCTCATATGTAGCCGATTCTAGATCCCAAGCCAAGTGATTTGTACTACTCTGCTCTTCCACCTCATCTCCTAGATGTGCAGAATACTAAGTCTCTTCCTTTCCATCATGTCATCCACTTTCAACCTGCATCCTGTCAGACAATATATATTATGTGTAGCAATCCTTAGTTCATTCTTGGCAGTTTGATTGGTTCTATGACCAACCTTTGCTCAAATGAGCTATGCCAGCTAACTCTGGCTGGGCTACTGGACACTACCCAGCCAGTAAATTATTGACCCAAGGATACTGAGTTTTATGGCAGGCACACATTAATCTATAGGGGCACATAGACCCCTCCCACTGTTAGCATGGGTCCCTCATGTAGGATGGAGTATGTCAGGTCCTTAACCCACTTATCATAAAGTAAATACTCTTCAATGTGGCCATATCAGCTATAGCCAGTTTTTACACTGTCAAGTGGCTAGCCATCACATATTGCGCTATGATCCATATTCTCCAGTCTAGAAGATACTGAGCACATTAGCTGATGCCTAAAGTGGTTGGTTTTCATAACTGTTCCCCTAAAGGTGCCACCTAGAGTCTGAGCTGCTGCCCTCAACTCCATTTTCAGGATGCTACATTGATACACAAATGCTTCCTAATTGTATGCATTCTGTTATCACAGTTTTATCAAAGCCTAACATGTTACATGACATTCTGGTAAATGTCAGAAGTATAGCTCACATTTCAGCAGATACTAGCAATATACAATAATACTGGCTAATAGAGTAATCCTTATAATCCCAAAAATCTTAGAAAGGGATAAAGTTAGCTTTGCAGGGGAAAATCTGCTGGTGGCCATGTAACAACCCCACCTGATTACACTCCATTGTGGTAGAATTCCCATTACCTGTGATAGCTATTCCCACTGATTTCTGTAAGGTATTTGATATAACACAGTTGTCATTTCAATGGCAAATAATAGAAAAAGATTGATATCTTCAGGCCTTTATGACAGGAGTGAAGGACATGTGCATCAATTCTACTTCCTCCATGTGGACCAATACTGTTATCTCAATTCTTCATTAAGAAATGTACTGGACAAGGATTCTCTATTTCTCCCTTGCTCTTTCAATTATAGTAAAAAATAGTACCAAGCAACTGATGAGAGACTTGAGGATACAGGTGGACAGTGGTCTCACCTTTGATAACCACATCGCCACAACAGTCAGGAAATCCTTCTATGTGTCACACCTCATCACTAAGGGCTTTTCATCCAGAAAAAAGTAGGTCATTGTCCCACTGTACTCATCCCTCATTAGACCCATTATAGAGTACAACGCCCCATTTGGTATGTACCTCACAAGACATTTGCAACAGCTGGAAAGGTCACAGAAATACCTCACTAAAAGAATCACAGGCCTAAAGCAGATGCCCTATGCTGACCGTCTAAAAAAGCTCCAGCTATACTCTGTTTCATATTGTCTACTCAAAGGCGATCTCTGCTTAACATACAAGGCCATGTCAAACCCTGAGCTGTTGGACATGCTCCACTTAAAGAAATCCCAATCCCTCAGAGCCACACACTCCAGGGATCTAAACCTTGTAATCACAATGAACAAAACATGCTGGAGGGATAGGTTCCTAACCAGAGACTCCCCATACTCGGGAATAGACTGCCCATACATTTCAAGCAGAGCACCTCCTTGTCTCTCTTCAAAAGGAACCTTGACAATTGGATGGGAGATAGGAAATTCACCCCAGAGATCACGTCAGTCGCCCTGCTAGACAGAGGTCCAGGGAAGTAAATATTGTGGGAAGAAATATCCAGGGAATTGTTATGGCTAAGCTTGTATAGGCCCTAGGGCTGATAGCCTAGTACCAACCTATGAACCTAAGTACTAGCAAAGGTTATATGGCATTAAATTATTTGAGCAATACTGCATCGTTCTTACAACTAACACAGATTAGTCTGTCCCATTTATGGAGTCCATCTTCAGAGAATTTAATTTACCAGTGTGTTGGGTCTTCAGGGGAAACTTGCCAAAAACAGAGGGAATGCCATTGTCAACATGGCCAAGAAATGTGGTACAAGAGCCTTCATCAGAGATTAGCAAGAGGACTAATTTTACCAAGGGACACACCCTTTTGTGCACCCAGACCCTTCCCCATCTCCCATTCCCATTTCTAATGGTAAGGCCAGCTATAATATATATCTATGTGCGTGTGTGTATATATATATATATATATATATATATATATATATATATATTAATTTATATAATGTAGATCTGATTCATTTCATTGAAGGCTCACGATGCCAAACAGTTTTGTATTTAATACTAAAATTTCAAGAATTCAAAAATGCCAGTAGCTTGTTCTGTTAGATCACAATACAGAGAGTAATGAGGGATGTGTATCCTTTCTCTGACATGGTGTGATCGTGCAGTTGGTTATAAAAGTAGCAGGGGGTGTTGGGATGCAGGAGGGCTTGACCCCCCCCCGCTTAAAAGTTGATTTTATGTTTTGTGCTTGTTTTACTCGTTTTTCGGTTCAGTCATTTAGGATCAATATTTTAAGATTTGAATATGTGTTCATTCATAGATGTATACATACTTGTAGTTGAATGTTGAGCTTGTTGATGAAGGTGAGGTACCACTAACAATTGATATCACGGACGACTGTAGCACTATAGTGGTAATTTCAGTTTAGTTGAAGCTGTGCCACTGTACATATCTACATCAGTAAAAGGGGGTGAGAGGCAAAGCCCCTCATATAAAGAAATTATATAATTCTGTGGTTACTTTTCCAAAACTGCTCCAGTATGCATAAGTTAAAGCATGACATGAAGTGCAGCATTGTTATAAAATTATTTTTATCTGTCACACAATGGCAGGTCTTTTAACTGTGTGTTTCATAAGAACTAGTGTAAGCAGCTATTTTGGCAAAATTTGTAAATTGAAAGGGTATGCCTCATACACAGCATACGACTCTGTAATTTAGTTGTTTGCTTTACTTAACAAAAGGATAGATTTAGTGCTTTTGGCATGTGTGCTGGTGTGAGTGAGTCTCTTGTTTACTGGTACTGTTAAGGAAAAGGGTTTTCGTAAAGTAAGGTATAAAGTTCAAGTTATTGGCAGGGGAAGTTACGGCTAGGGCTAGCATATATGAGTAAGGTGGCTCAGGGGTAATAGCATGCTTTTCAGTGGTTATAATTTTCAAGGGTATAGTCACTACTGCAGAATATAGCAGTTTAACCATATTTTCCACATTTGAAATAGAATATAGCTACATTTGTTCATTTCTGTTTATAATCAGATTTTAACATAGGTTTTACCACAGTTTTATGCTGCTCAGTTTTAAGCATAGTTTATTTGCACAACAATCTCAATATAACAGAATTCTCAACATCCATTGAATCACTTTGAAATCCCACTTTCATAATGTAGAAAGCAAAACTCTCTAGCATTTGTCAATGGCTAACATTTCTGTAATTTTATTATGGTATAACCTTAGTTTAAGAATATGTTTTAAATTACATAATTGTGAGCTTACTGTTTTGTTAGGAGAAGATATCCAGCTGTGAATCTTTTGAGCTTGCATATCAGAGGTAATACCAGCTCAAGGTAACAGTACTTTTCTGACCTTATCATACGTTCATAGATTAGTACTAGACTATCTGCCCTTGCGGGCCATTTTAAGCCTAGCCAATTATCCCTTGTGAGACTCAAACCCGGCACCTTGTGTTTGTAAGGCAAACACTTTCACCATTAGGCCACACTCCCTTCCATATCTGTAACAGTTTTCATGGGGATGTTTCATCAGCCGACCTAAGAGGTTTCTCATCTAGTCACTCCAGTTTTATCTTTCCCGTTGGGAGTATCACTCAAAGATAACTAGGTATCTCTTGATGCCTTAGCTATTTGCATGTTGGCAGTGATGTTTTTGGCTTTCCATCCATGTAGCCAGTGTTACCATCCTTTCAGATGCAGAAGCAGTTGTTTGTAGAAGACAACGGTTGTTATTTTGGTACCACAAGAATATACACTCTACAACTCGTTCACTTAGGTATGAAAACATTTTCTTCAAACTTCAGGCAGGGACAAGTAACACATGATCCTTTTTGATAATACAAGATTCACCAGATTTTGCCCCCATTCTTCATCACTGTGGTATTTAACAAAACAATAGAGCCAATATGTCTATAAAATTCACTGTAGTTTATTTACAGTGATAAACAAAAGATTCAGGTTCTTCTTAGGAAACAATTGGTCCCTATGTTAATACTGTTGAGTGCAATCTCTCATACTGATATTGAGCTGACTTGTGGCTGTGTGACACATCATCTTCTAGATTACTAGACATTAAATTACCAGATTACTTAGTGCCTTCAAAATCATTATCTTCTTAGATGTAACAAGCTTCTTGCAATATTTTTCTTAGGCATAGGTTCCTCCTGTGAGCAAAGACCATCTGCCTTATTTCTTTCTTTTCTTTCTCTCTGACTCACAGAGCTAAAACACACTTTTTATATACAGCACAATTAAATGATTAATTCTGACAGTCATGGTTGAAGCCCTTTTTATACACAGCACTTTGAATAATTGGTGTTTTAATAACATTCCTGCAGAATTTTCTCTGTTAATACATCAAGACTTCTCTCTCTCTCTTTCTTAAAGCAATATTTTTATTTCTCTTACACAGTCAAAGAAATATCTTCTTATTTACAATGGCAGTTGTATTTAGTCACTCTATATACAAATGTAGCACTATTTATGATATTAAATACAAACTGATGTCTTACTTGGAGAGAGCTGCCATACTATGCTACGGTACTCAGAATATCCCAAATATTCCTTATAAAAATGATCAGGCAACCTACAGAGGCTTCTAGTATCCTTTCTACAGAAGAGAAACCAACAAAATGTCTCAGTACAAAACTTTGATGAAAGCTGCTGCCAATGAAACCATTCCTTTAAGTCATTAATCCCACCAGGGGAAAGTGCTACCAGCATCAACACAGGTTCTCACAATGTCCTCCACCTGCTAGTGCAACATCCTGTGTACTCAATAATGAGGGCTGCCACCCTGTAGCAGCTTGGTGAGTCATAAGCCCACCTGCAGGATGTTCACTGTAGTGCTGCCCTCATGGGATAATGACTATGCACATCCTGCTTTGATCTGCCCTCTCCCCTAGAATGAGAGTGTCCCTCCTCCCCTACCAGTACCAAAGAGCCCAAGCTGCTACTCATTCCCTGGTTGCCAGGGATATAGTCAGGTGTTTATCCCACCAGGGCTGCCCATTCTCATTTAAATAATTGATCTTTTCCTTACCTGAAACAATGTGGATTGACAGTAAAAAAATAATGGGAGTGCAAAAGTCCTCTCAAGTGTGTGCAAGGGGCTTGCCCCTCCCCTCATGGGGTTCAATGAAACTTGCCACCAGGAAAACATGTTTACTTTATATGGGGAGTGACTGCAATCTGTTTTTGCATCCATTACTGTCCTGTCTACACTTTCACAATTTAAAAATTGCTTCTTCAGATTTTTAAATTATGAAACCGCTCATCTCTACATTAAAGCTTTTTGTCTGTAACGAAGTTTTGGAACCTGTTTTTAGAGCTGTGGAAATGTACCTTGTCTTCTGAATAGGCTCACTGTAATCCAAGACTGAATCTTAAATCAAGTCCAGGGTAGTAGCCACAAAAAGACATCAGCTGTTGTTGCATTCCCATGCAAATGGAATATGTTATATATCCACCAGCGATGAAAGGAAATCCACCAACGAATTTTATTTATTTTTATTTATTTAACATTTGTTGACCGGGAATGTCTGACTAGGTTCCACAGAGCCTGTTTTCAGCGGAGGCCCGGGGAGAAATGCTCCAGATGCATGTCTTGAGAACATGCAACTCCACACAGAAGGCACCCCAGCCGAGAATCGAGAACCTCTTGCTGTGTGCACCACTGTGTCAATGATCCAAAGTCCATCAAAACAGGACTTTATTATTAACACCACCAAAAAATAAAATGACAAAGTAAAACATCAGAGCAGGTTTAGCACTTTCATCCTAACAAAAGATTTGGACTTCTTTACAACCTGCCATCTTTTAGCTCTCATCACATTTTATACCCTATGGTTAATAAGACTTAATTAAATAATCATTTCATGGTCTGTTGTTTCTTAATGATACATTAAACAATGTGCATAAAGTGCATAAATTAGTTAATATAAAAATAAAAATACAATATATGTGAATATGTATGTAGGCGACAAAATAATATTTTGTAAAGCACTTCTTCGTGAAGGTGTAATAAAAACTGTTAAAAGCACTTTAAAACAATGTACTACAACAAAACTTATAAGTAAAACTCCTGGTGTTATCAGGCAGTATCCCATCCGAAGGCTAACCAGGCCTGGCCGTGCTTAGTTTCCAAAGTCAGCCCTTTCAGGGTGATGTGATTAGAAATGCACTGCTTAAAAATGCATTCTTTAATTAAACATTCATGTTAAACATCCAAAACTTTTGAAACAATAATCATATGAATATAAAAAAAAACATTATTTTTTATGAAAGTTTCATCATTATTGGAAAAATTTAAATAAACACTTCATGAAAAAATTTTTACAAGTGGTAAAGTGCCTTTGTTAAAAATAAAAGCATTGGATTAATGAGAATTGTATGGAATGTTATAGTAAGTGCCTTACTGAATATGGTTCAAACACAAAGTAAAACCCCCCACACCCGCGTTACTTATATATACTAACTCTGAGATCGCACTACAGTGGGGAAAAGCATATAGTTCCTTATCCCCACTGCACTGTGATTCGGTTAACTGATTTTCATGAAAGTGCACTTTCGTTTAAGTGCACTTTCGCTGAAATGGGTTCGTACAGCTGTTCTTCAAAGAAACATGTTTTCATTAGACAGAAATAGACCCATACATATATCTATATATATATATATATATATATATATATATATATATATGTATATAAAATATCTATATTACATATATGGATATACTAACCTCAACTTCTGTGGACTAAACAGATGTCGATAAAAGCATTTGACAAAGATACTGGCTACCACTTATATGTATGTAGATATAGATACACACACACACACACACACACACACACACACACACACACACACACACACACACACACACACACACACACACACACAGATTTTACAACAAAAATGCTAACAAAAACTAATAATGTATTATTAAAGCGGGCCTTCTAACAGTCTTCAAGTGTTGTACCACTGCAGTTATTTTCATTTATCCCATTGTTGTATTTCTACCTACTGATATTCTAGCTCATTATTCCGGCTAGCATCACAATCTTTTTGAAGTAATGATTCTTCATGTCTGCCCAGGAAGTCGAGCTCTCACTTTACAATTTTGGACCCACTTTCCTCTGAAACTCTAGTGTTTCCATGCTTCATGTTAAAATACTGTGCATCATAACATCCATTATAAAATACCACTTCCATCCCTTTGTCCATTCTAATTAATCTCCTATATATCTTGACTGCTAGCACTATTTCCTTCTGCCTAATTGGTGTCCAGAACTACACCTAATAGTCTAGGTGGGGTCTGACCAGTTTCTTGTCGAGTGGAAATAACCTTCACTTCCTTTGAGACTGTCACAGATGATGACACTCATGTGTTTTAACTTCATCCACCACTGTTTACATTGATTTTGATGGCGGATTCTGGGGGTGACTGCAACCCAAGATACTTCTCAGAGTACATACTTGTAAGGGACATCGCCTTTACTTTATATTTTCTCTTTTATATTTCATGGCTGATTTATTGCTTCCAAACTGCATATTGCAATTGTTGGCTGTAAACAATATGTGCCAATGTGATGTCCATTCTGAGAATTTAGACAGACCCCTGTTGTGGGTGCCAATGAACATTACTTGTCAATGAAATGTCAGTTGTCTGAGTTTAACTAGGTGCCTCTTGAACCTGGCAGTGAATACCTATAAATAAATTTTCATCCCACATATTTTGATTATACTCTGAATTAGATTTATATTTTTCTATCACTTGCCAAAGTATGTCAGAATCAGGTTAAAAAGAGTCAAGTCTAATACTGATTTTTAAGTAGTCCAGTAACCAATTTTTGCTTTTGTAACAATTAATCCCTTACTGTCTCTGATGTCATCCCCTCAGCGAGTTCTAGTTCTCACATCTGCTACCCTCAGTCTGATAATTAATCTTCTACAGTGAGCTGTCCCAAAGGTCATAGTAATGTAAAGGTAAACATTGTTCACTGGGTCCTTATCTGCCATTGTTGTCATGCAACCATAGGAGTATATCACAATCATCTGACTTCTTTATGAGATGGATGAGGATGAATCACAGTCTCCATTTTCAGTGATGCTCTTTTATTATAGCACTTTGTCTTCAAAGCACCTTGTAGCATTGCTCCTGCACCTTAGAGCTATACACTGACGACCTCAGCTCTCATTCTGCATTCAGTCTCATAGGTTTCCACTCCTATGGTTATAGCTATTCATCTTTGCACCAACATTTTGCATTGACTTCAAATGAGGAGGCAACATGTCTTGCAGCAAGAAATCAAAAACAAAATTGGCATAGTTTTGTTTCTTGTAAATGATCATCTTTCTAACTTTGTTAATAGCAAAATGTGATATGTTGCTTCATCAATATCAGTTTTACATGCTACATGTAGCTTTAACATGCTCAGAAAGATCAAAGCAAGACTGTTTCAGTCTGACTCTGGTATCATTATTATACAAACATCATATGTGTTTTTTCTAGGATCATAAGGATATTACAGTACTATGGAACATCAAAGCATATGAATACTGGATATTTCATTGAGATTCAGAAAAAGCTTTTAGGCATGACTGCAGTTATCATTTGGTACAGTACTGACATGGGGATGTTACAGCTCTGTGTAACACCTTAGCATCTGGATGCCCTATGTTTCAATGTGACTAAAATTCTTTTTGGCATGAGGACCGTTTCATAGGTGGCACAGTGACACAGTGGATAGAACGTCTGCCTCACTGCAGTTGGCTGCCCTGTTCAGTTTTTGGCTGGGATGCCTTCAGTGCAGAATTTGCTTGGTCTCCCACTGTCTGTGACAGGTTTTGTGAGGTACTCTAATTATCTCCTCTTTCCAAAGAACTATTGCTTCAAAATTGTTAGTGTGTGTGTGTGTGTGTGTGTGTGTGTGTGTGTGTGTGTGTGTGTGTGTGTGTGTGTGTGTGTGTGTGTGTTGGCTTTTTATTCAGGATGAGTTCCTCTGCTTAAACTCGATGAATGCCAGGATTGGCTCCATCTCACCATTATCATGAAGTGGATTAAGTAGGTAACTATAGAGTGAATAATAAATTAATACCATATCTTACACAACTGCTCATATCTGCAGCACTCTCTCCCTATATATTTATAATATAGTACCATGGAATACCTCCTGAAGTTTCTAAGTTTGAATGTGGCTCAAGAGCAAAACATTCTATGTTTCTTTTATATGATTATTTATTAAATGCTTTAGTTTACCTGCTCACATACACTTTTCTGATAATCAAAAGGAGAAATAATTGCCAAATACAGGCAACATAAGTTTTTCACTATATTTTTGTATGATTACACATATAATTTGATGCATTACTTTCATGTGGACATTACAGTACTATGGAACACCTTAACATATGTAGCATGTATCAATTCTACTCTGCAAATGTACTTCTGAAAAATAAAATAATCAGATGGGAACAATGTACAGCTCTTTCTTGATGCAAGAAATGAAGAAGCAATAGCCAAATATTGACATAACAAATATTTCACTTAATTTTATATGATTGTAAACACTAGTTCATGGAGCCGCGGTGGTGCAGCGATAGCGTTGTTGCCTCACAGCAAGAGGTTCTCCTGTTCGATTCTCGGTTGGAGTGCCTTCTGTGTGGAATCTGCATGTCCTCCCCATGGTCAAGTGGCGTTCGAAAGACATGCATGAATGGGTGTGCCTTCCCTGAAGGTTGGGCATCGGGATGGCAACTTGGCACCATAAAAATCTACTGCCAATCATTAGCGGACTGGAGTTCCGCTGTGGCGACCCCTAACCGGGAAAAGCCGAAAAGAGAAACAACAAACACTACTTCATGCAGTTTTTGCATGTGGTAGTTATACTACTGTGGAACACCCTAGCATCAGAGGGCTTATTACTGCTAATTGTACCACACAAATAGATTTATGAAAGATTATTATTGAAAAGTATCATACAACATTATTGTCTACATCCCTTGACAAGAATAGTTGTCAGATACCCAACAGTGAGAAGGAGTAGCCAAACTTAAGCAAGAGGAATATTTCACTTTATTTTCTATATTTACAAACTTACTTTGGATGATGGGTGGCATTACGTTTCTCAAACCATTATCTACATATATCACTAATATTCATAATAATGCAATACCACCACTGCACCACATACTTGTCACAGTTTATGTTTGACTGAGTACTTCAGTTTACTAATTCCTATGTAAAATGAGTTGCTTAAATACATAACAGTGTTTATTTATTTGTACAATTATTGATGGCAGCAATTTTCAGATGTTAAGCTTATTTAAGATTTTCAAAGAGTAAGTAATCATTGCACTTTTTTGTTTCTGTTTGCATCTGTGTTTGGCCTGGATTGTAGCTAAAAAAGTGTTCTTTGATACACCCCTCTTACCTGGTTATTACAGTAAGATAAACAAATTGGATACTATTAACAATGAACTTTGTATTATTTTGCCCAATCACATTTTAACAAATGTGAGCTTGCTCACTCATGTATTTTGTCTATTAATTAAAGTGCTTAAAAACAAGGATTGTATTATATTGACAAACAATTTATATTGTTATTGGTAGCAGTTTCCTTTTTGGATACTGGAATAATAATACACTAGTTTTCCTGCTGTTCCTTGAGGACCACTTGATTGAAATTTGACTGGTCATATCAGGTCAGTTTTACTGTTTTGGGGAGTTTCCCCCTTCTCCAATGTTGTGTGACCATGAAGCATTGTTATTAATCAGGTGGACCCCCAACAAAAAAAGTTATTATTTCTAGATAATTATTTTTAGATACATTTCATTGCTTTTGCCTGTAGTGGCTCTATTTTGATTAAGTAATATGCTTCCAATCAATTTAAAATCAGTGTCTCATGCTGAAACCTAGTAAGTTTTTTCTAAGTGTTTGTTTCTCCACACTTGCTGACCATCAGCCTTCCTCAGAACCACTTCTTGAACTCAAAACATTTCAGTTTTAGTCAAGGCTTTAACCTTCTATTTCTTGAAGTCAATGAAACTTAGTAAATCAAATATCACTCCATCCAGCTATCCATCCGTAAATCCACATATCAGTTTTAAAAAAACTGCTTGTCCTGGTTATTGTGTCATAATGGGAGCAAACTGAGCAGAAAAAAAACAACTTTCCCTATCCAAAGCAACTTTAATTTCATTATCCAGGATCCCAGGAATTCCTAGACAAGTTGAGAGATATAATTTCTCCATAAATATCCTAGGTCATCCTGAGGGTTTCTTTTCAGTGATCTATGCCTTTTACACTTCCTATGGTAAGTGCCCAATGGGTATAATTGCTGGATACCCAGACCATCTCAAGTTATTCCTTTCATTGCTGAACAATAGTGACTTTGCAGTAAGATCCACCTAGAATTTTAATCTCTCACGCCACCATGGAGACTGATTGAGTGATCCTAAGAAGGAATGCTTAATTCCACTGCTCACCTATATGATCTGACCCTTTCTGTATGAGTTCATAGCGCATAACTATAGGTGAGGATGGGGGAACACACTGTCCAGAAAACCGAGAACTTCATTCTGTGACTCAGATCTCACCTTACCCTTTCACCCTAATGTCTGGTAAAATGCCTGCAGTACTGGTGTTGCACCCCATCTACTGCTCAGTCATAACTCGGTCTCCTCTACACTTACTTAAAAATAAGACCCCAATTTTCACTTGTGGTAACTGTTCACCTCTCATCTGCAAATAAAAATCTATTCTTTTTTTGAACGAGAGCCATGAGTTCAGATTTTGAGGCCCTCATTTTTATTGATATTCACGACAGCATATTGGCTCAGACAGTAGAGTTGTTGTCTCAAAGTAAGATGTTCTCCAGTTAGATTCTTGGCCAGGATGCCTTATGTGTGAAATCTGCATGCATCTGATTTCTACCCACATTCCAAAGACATGCAGTAGGTGGATTAGACACATTAAATTGGCCATAGATGTGTGTGTGTGTGTGTGTGTGTGTGTGTGTGTGTGTGTGTGTGTGTGTGTGTGTGTGTATGTGTGTGTGTGCATGTGTGTGTGTGTGTGTGTGTGTGTGTGTGTGTGTGTGTGTGTGTGTGTGTGTGTGTGTGTGTGTGTGTGTGTGTGTGTGTGTGTGTGTATGTGTGAGACACAGAAAAACAATCATGACAGGACTAGCCACCCAGCTGTGTGAACCTTGGCTCTAGATGATGATGGTTACTGTTGATGTGACACCCTGATCCCATGTGCAAAAAGGGGTTATGGATGGACAGATGGATGGATGGATTTCTACTGGTATTCCACACTCTTTTGTGAATTGCTCCACCTACTTCTGTAATCACAGTAAGTTAGGCATAAGAAGACATAATATGTAATAACAAAGAGGAACCTTGACATTCCCAAATGGCAAGCTCCCCACTCCTTGATTACACCACAAAATCTTGTGACCAAAACATCATGAATAAAAAAGAAGACAATACCACATCCTTGGTGATGATCTACTATCACCCTGAATGTGCCTGACTTTACAGTGAGAATGTGGACCTCACACTTACCTGGCATAGACAGGGACTGAATGCCATTATACATCAGACCTGGGACTATTTACTATTACAACAGCTCCCACAAAGCATTTTGGGATATACAGTCATATGACTTCTTCAGATCCACAAAAAATATGAAGACAGTACTGGCAAACTCTCATGTCCTCTCCAATATCAATTCAAGCACAAGCTTGCCAAGCCTTACTTCTTCTTTTGCTATTTATTCATTAGTGAATACAAAATAATTACTAATATGTTTTCAGTGTTTTTTTTCTATTTCTGTAACCCACACATTGTTTGTGTACTCATATATTTACTTCAATTGTTTCCATGTAAGTTTACTAGAGCATTTCCCCTTGGAACTCTGCTAAAAAGGGGTCTTGCATGACCAAATTGGACTATCTCAGTTAACAAATGTAAACAAGCAAACAAACAAATGAATAAATAAGTAAATAATTTCATTGTTCTGTGATCAAGGTGAAACCTGCATTGCTCTTTCTGAATCAGAGGCTCCGCTAACAGATGGTGTCTATTTCCATCTCCCTGGCATAGACTTTTCCAAAAAGGCTGAGAAGCATGATCCAATACCCTCTTCTGTCTCTGTTTTGAAAATAGGAAACACCACCCCACTTTCAGTCCAGAGGTACTTATTCTCACCTTCCATATAACAATAAAAATGCTTCTTAGCTACAGCACTCAAACATTATCCAGCATATTCAGCCCTTCCAGTTAAATGTCATCCTCTTCCACTGCTTTACTAACATGTTTAATTGCCACTGTGACCTCATCTAGTGAAATGGGATCAGTTCCACCATATGCCTCTCATGCTGCCTCCTCAAGTAGCATATGTCTCCCTGGTTTCAAGTCATTAGATCACTTGCCAGAATCTCCCTGAGGCTTTCTGAAAGTCATTATTTATGCCCTTACCAAACGTTTCTTATACCTGGGACTTTGCTTTAGTGACTGTCATAGCTACTGCTTTCCTGGCCTACTATTGCCTGACTTTTAAATTTAGCTGCCCTCTGCTATCACTGTGTAGAAGGTCCTTCTCTAACTGGACATCTTCTCACACCACCATTAGTAGGCCTAGACTTGTTATTATGACAGCCATTAATTGCCTTTTGATGATAGCTCCTACGGAGGTCTTGAAAAGGGTCCAGTCAGACTCCATGTTCCTGATCTTGCTGATCTAGAGGACAAGCTATTTTGAAGGTAGCAGTTGAATTCTTCCCATGCAGAAGATGCCCACTCAGCAAGTTTTATTCTCCTCTGCTGCCTAGTCTCTGCTCTGACTATCTGATCAAAGTCAACCTCAGCTTCTGTCTGAATCCAGTGCTCAGAAAATATGGCCTAAAGTGTGCTGGCATGATTATAGAGCTTGACATCAACCTATGGCCCAAGATGCTGTTGTATCTAATATACTAATGAGCAGTCTTGTGATGTTCATTAAGGAATATCCATGACTAGTGCAGAAGTACAATAACATTGCATCATTTATATTCAGATCAGGCAAGCCACACTTTCCAGTTACCCCCCCCCCCCGAAGTAGCTCCATCTTTCCAATGTGAATGTTGAAGTCTCCCAATAAAACTACAGGATCATTAGGTGATACCTTATCAAACCCTGCTTCTATGGTTCCAAAAAAAAGGTGAAATATTCAAAATAGTTCTGACATAAATGTATATAGAAATAAACAGCATTTGCATTTTTGTAATTCACAGTCACATTAATATGATCACACATATTGGTGCAACCTCTGGCAGTACAGCACCAGTTGTGACTTTTGATTATCCCTTTGGTCACCCTGTGCCTTTCTTGAAGGGCATCTCCAGAGAGAGAGAGTCAATCTCAGATAATGAAATCTGATTCTATTACTAATGCTGTGAGTAACAGTAAGACCTGCTATATCTAACCTGTACTTTCCAAACTGTCCCAGAAGCTTTAGCTTTGTCCTTTGCAAAATGTTGTCTTCTGGGTCCTTAGAAGTATTTCAATTGCCCAGGTCTACTCTTTCTTAATCAGTTGCTCTCCAGATACTAAATTGTTACTAAACCTGATCCCACCATGCTTCCCTTGTGTCTCATGAGTCTACATGGTGGTTCAATGCTATGTTTTTTATTTTTTTTTATTCAGTCTGAGACTCACTGGGTTATGTGATAACTTAGTCTTCAGGCTAACACTGGTGCACACCACCTCCAGGCCTTGATCCAGGGCTGTGTCCTGGTATTCCTATGATAACTTAGTTATCAGGCTGTCACTGGTACACACCACCTCAGGCCTTGATCCAGGGCTGTGTCCTGGTATTCCTGTGATAACTTAGTCATCAGGCTGACACTGGTGCACATCACCTCTAGGCCTTGATTCAGGGCTGTGTCCTGGTATTCCTGTGATAACTTAGCCATCAGGCTGTCACTGGCACACACCACCTCAGGCCTTGATCCAGGGCTGTGTCCTGGTATTTCTGTGATAACTTAGTCATCAAGCTGACCAGGGCCGGCCTTAGCTGAAATGGCGCCCTAGGTGAAGTAGTGCTCCGGCACCCCTTATGCCCTACCCACAACATACTCACAAAACAACCCTATTTGAGCCACGCCCACAGGTAGGTCACTCCCCAAGAAAGCCACTTCAATAATTTCCTTAAATCATTTAAATGCATAAGAAGAAAAAGATACCTTGTAATGTAGTTAAACTGCAACTACCTTTGTGTACTTATTTCCTACTTTAAATGCCAGAATTGGATCATGGTCAAATAGGGCCCCAGGCAGGGTAATAGATCACCTCCCACAGAGCAACCCTTCTTGCAGCAACCCCTACCCTCCAGCAGCAGCCCCCTCCCCAGCCATTCTAGTGTTCCATTACTTGGCTATTTCTCACTAGTTACCATACACACTGTTCAAATCTATCAGTGTACATACTGTTTTCTTATTTATTCCACAATGTTTACAGATATTGAAATAAAATAACACAAACACAGATAGCCATTTGCTAAACACACAATACAGTCTCACAATGAAAACAGACTTAGCATGAGCAGTAAATTTCTCTGTCCCTGAAACTCATACTCATTGAAACGGCAAAACTCACATTCATTAAAATAGCATGAAAACCCACATTCATAGAAAATGCATCTCCCCAGTGTAGGATTAAGTTTACATTTGGGCTGTTTTCAAAACAGACTACTTGCACACACTTTTAGGGCATTGAATACACATATTTTTCTTTGATTCAACTTCCTGATTGTATTAAATTATATTCCTTGTATAATACAGCACCACTTGTTAGAATGGGTTTTAAATTCATAGTTTTAAACATTCTTTTAATAAGCAATGAAACAAAATGTATGAACCAATAGCTATCCATTTCAGAAAATTTCAACCATAAAAGGCCACTCATAACTTCTGTAGTTACAATCCACCAATATCACTTGATACGTACAACCTCTGCAGAAGTAAAATCATCAGAATAATTCCACATTAAAGAAACCTGTAACTAATGAAGAGGTTGCTACTGGAAAACAACTTTATATCTCAATGTTTTATCTTTAAATTCAGTCCCTGCTGCCCTTGAGGAATTAATTGCCTGTGGTGCTGCGGTAGCGTTGTCGCCTCATAGTAAGATGTATTGTTCGATTCTCAGCTAGAGCGTCTTCTGTGTGGAGACATGCATGAATGGGCGTACCTTCGTTGAAGGTTGTGCGTCAGGGCTAGCAACTCGGCATGTAAAAATCTACTGCCAATCATTAGCGGACCAGACTTCCGCTGTAGCGACCCCTAATCGGGAAAAGCCGAAAGACACAACAACATTACATTAAAAAATTGGTAAGTTAAGTTATATTGCAATAGGAAATAAACCAACAAGTTCATAGTTACTATGTATCACATACAACAGAGGACATGCTCAGCATTGTAGTACCCCTTTCCCCCTTATAATGCAAAAAATCATATGTGTACTACAATATCAGCACTTCATTTCCATGGTGTGGGAGTAGAATCCACAGCTTTCTGCACCAAACACAATTACGCTACCAATACTGCTTTCAGATTCTACAATACAGTGTGCCATTTGATAAACAAAAACAACTGTTTGCACTTTGAAAACAGACTTAGCATGAGCAGCAGTAAACTTTCTTCCTTTGAAGCTCATAATTCCATACAATGTGTTAAGTAGCGGGCATTAGGTTAGTTAGAAGGGGGAAATGGCATGAAAGTATAAGCAGTCTTGTGACTCAGTTACCTTGTGTTTCCTATGACCTTTTGATCTTCTTCTGGCTTTTCCCGGTTAGGGGTCGCCACAGCGGATCACCTGTCTGCTCACAATTGGCAGTGGAGTTTTACAGTGTCGAATTGCCAGTCCAGTGCCCAACCTTCCACAGAAGGCACACACACGCATGCACTCACACCTAGGGCCAATTTAGAGTGTCCAATCCCCCTATAGCATGTCTTTGGGATGTGGGAGGAAACTGGAGCACCCAGAGGAAACCCACGCAACCACAGGGAGGACATGTAGACTCTGCACAGAAGGCACCCCAACCGAGGATCGAACCAGAGAACCTCTTGCTGTGAGGCAGCAACGCTAACTGCTGCACCACCGTGGCCGCCTTTCCTATGACCTTTTGATAAATAATAAATAATCTTGCATAAAGAACTGAGTATCTAATCGGTCTAACACACCTTTTGGAATGAAACAGTAAACTGTGAAACTTACACAGAAGTAAGAATTTCAGGAAACAGAAAAGTGATCTAAAATCTTACACAGGAAACAAACGCAATGCCAGAAAAAGGGCAAATTATTCTATTGGGAAATGATGACCTTTTCATTACATCCTGAAGATACATGACTATTACGAAAATAAGGCATTATTAGACAGTTTGTGTGAATCTGCCAGTACAATTAGAAGCTCACCAGCAAGAATCAGGAGGTTTTAAGGAAAATACTTGTCCTAGTTTAACAGAACTGACAAAGAAATGCATATGAACTTTGTTTCAGTGCAGCCAGTAGTAAAGCAATAAAATGAATCAGCTACTTCACTCAAAGCATTTGTCTTTCTAACTCTTAGTAGTCTAACAGGAACTTTGTGAGGTATTCAAAAGCCTTGAAAATTTTAAGTGAAAGACTGAGCCCATGCATGTGTATTTGAGCACAGAATTAAAAAAAAAAAATTCTAAAATGCTAACCTGTGATGTTATAACCATTTCATACACACACCACCTTTTCCATGCCACTGCTGGATAAGGAGACAACAAATCAAATAATACATTGAAGTAATAATTCTTCAATAGGATAACCCACATTAAGTGTCAAGGATGAATTCATTATGCATCTTATGTGCTCTTCACTGTCAGTCATTGCTCTTTCTGTTATTGTGATAATTCATTACTTCCTAAGCTTTGATTTTATGGCAGAAAGCAATAAGATTATGTGGGGAAAGACTGAAGCAAAAAGGGCAAAATGTGGCAAAAAAAAAAAAAAAAAATATATATATATATATATATATATATATATATATATATATATATATATATATATTCCTGAAGGGAAACACACATTCTGTCTTATTACCACATTTAGCACCCAGTCAGATACCTAACAACGGTTAGTAAATTGTTAGTATATGGATGGCAGAGAAGGGTAAGAATAGGGTAGGCAGATTGGCCATTTAAAAAAGTGGGGGCACTGTGGTCCCGCGGTTAGCATGGCTGCCTCAGAGTGTGGTTCTCTGGTTTGGTTCTTGGTTGTAGTACCTTTTGTGCAGAGTATGCATGTGTCTATGCTGGTTTTTGACAGCTGCTCCAGTTTCCTCCCACACCCCAAAGGCATGCCACAGATGAATGAGGAATCCTCCAAGTTGTCTGCGGTGATGCATATCATGTGTGGATGATATAGTTTATTTCCTTTGTATCCAGTAAGTCCTAAAACAGGCTACAGATCCTCTGCAGCTCTGAAATGGATTAAGCAGGCAGTCAGCAAATTAATGAATTAATGAAATATTATGAATGTATGTTTGTTAACAAAATGAAGTTTGCACTAAATGCATGTCAGCAGCAGTAATGACTCAAATCTATAGTGTAATCTCAAAACTGCTTTCACTTTCTGTCTGACATTCAACAAATGACATCTGTACTCTTCAGAAATAACCAAACAACTTCAATGTTCACATTTCTTCTGCTAAGAAATCTTCATAACAATGCAACATGCAATACAGCACACTACATCATACTTACAGACTGTATAACTGCTTTCTAAATAGCCCCATCCACATACAGCTGGTGCATATGTACGATTAGTGTCAAGCTGGCTGTTAAGACTATAAGTTGTGTTTGTTGGAATGTTCTTCAGTTTTTATATTTTACCAATTTACAGTTTAAATTAAAGGTTGTTACCAGGCTTGACCATTGAGTAGCCTAACAAATTTTCAGTTACCCCAAAATCGGAACGGCCACACATGCACGCATGATGACCTTAACCCCTCTCTTCACTGAACTAATTTAAGTTCCGCTTGTGACGTCAAAATATATATATTTTTTTTACTTGTTGAAGCTAGCCTCCTGGCCACCCTGATGCTATAAAAGTGGGAAGGCGCTTCCCTTCGCTCTATGGTTTTGTTATTTTGCGATCTTATCAGCGCATTTCACTCAGACACAGGGCGCCGAGAAGATCGCAAAATAGCAAAAGTACATTAATTAAATTAAATAAATAAATACATAAAATTCCACCCTTTACGAGGCCGGCTGTACAGCACCCTAGGCGGTGGCTTAGTTCGCCTATGCCTAAGACCGGCCGTGAAGCGAACACTGGTGCACACCACCTCCAGGCCTTGATCCAGGGCTGTGTCCTGGTATTCCTGTGATAACTTAGTCATCAGGCTGACATTGGTACACACCACCTCCAGGCCTTAATCCGGGGTTGTATCCTGGTATTCCTGTGATAACTTAGCCATCAGGCTGTCACTGGTGCACACCACCAATGGGCCTTGATCCAGGGCTGTGTCCTGGTATTCCTGTAATAATGTAGCCCTCTGGCTGCCACTGGTCAACACCACCTCTAAACCTTGATCCAGGGTTATGTCCTGGTATTCCAATTCTGGATGCGGTTCCTTTATTCTTTGAAGGAACTATATGGGCTTAACTTTTCACTCAAAATATCTAAATTAATAAGATTGTCATGTTTAAACAGTGCAAATTATTAACAAAAAAACAATCATTTTCTAAGGTATACCCCCACTCACCTTCAGTGTGATAACTATGTTGCTATTCCCCCAATGTTTCTTTATATACAATCATCAAAATCACATAAACTTAGAAAAGAGGGAAAATTTGAAAAAAAAGTCACATTTTCCCTTTTGTCCTTGTCACCCAATCTCACAACAAAGCACAGCACCTGTGACTAAGGGTGTTGTGACATACAACATGTACATGTAATTTTATACATGCACTATTTAGAGATGTGGCGTTAGAGTGCATAATAGGTGGTAGTGCTCCCACATGATGGATATGCATTTACTCTATGCATTTCATATAATGATTGTTTCAGCTACTTTGATATACAATTATTGATTTTATGTGCATGTTATTTTATATTACATTCATATTTTATTTGCTAAATGTGTTGTATTTACTATAGCTCCATTCAATTTCATGTATGCCTTTCATTATGTTCACGTCATTCCTATGAATAAATCATGCAATAAGATGCACAAATAACCATATTTGATAAATGCTCATTCTGTATACATATATGGTTTTAACTGACAGATATATAGCTAGTAACAAGTTTCATTTTTTATTGCATGTGCCATTTTGCCTCATAAATGTCATTTTAGTCAATGCATATATACTTGATTTGTCTATTTTAATTTATGCATATGTATTTATTTAATACTTAAGACATTTCCTTTAGTATATATTTCACTATATTTGATGTCTGTGTACTTATTGAATACACATGCCATTTTATTTGATGCTTGTGTTTTATTTGATATATGAGTCACTTTAGTTGATGCGTGCACATAAGGCATATGTATTTTATTTAAAGCATGTGTATTCCTTTATACCGTTTTTCTAAAAGTATTAAAAGTACACTGCCAAATCACTTCATGGATGTTTAAAGTAATTTCTTGATTTAATACTGTTGCATATTTGGTCAGATTTGAAATACTGCCATTATACATATTTTTAGACTACTATGTAACTGGATTCTGTTGCCTACAAGCACATTTTTCTAAAATTGACAAGGCACTGTTAAGTGAAACTCCAGTGGTATGCTGAGGGTTTTATTGTACGCTGATGACAATATCCTTTTTTTTATGGCAGTAAATCAATTGCAGTGCTCCAATGTTACTAAGGGAATGCATTTTAAATTCCATGCAATCTCTAAATAATACTTAAGAGTTCTTTAAACTATGACAAAAAAGTGAAGAAAAATGCATGCTGTCAGTGTTAAGGATATGACTAGCTATTTCAAAAAGGCTGAAATTTAAGCAGCATAATGAAATAGAGAAAATAAGAATGTCACAACAGCCCTTTAATCAGTCAGAATCTGCTTAATAAAATATAATTTTCTATGCTAATGGTATATTCCTAAGTGAGTATATGACTTCTTACATTCTCAAGCTGATCAAAAGTGCTAATACACAAAAAAGACACATTATATAATACTGTGCTCTGTTTCCTTGGGTGATTTGTTATTTGACACCAGCTAGTACTATATACACCAGCTAATACTATATGAACAAGCAGATGAATGGTTCAGCAGTGAAGTCCGATTTATGTTGTATAAATCAAGAGTTGTTCTAATCAATTATAGTCAAACACAAACACACACACACACACACACACACACATACACAAAACATTAAAATTTCATCCTTTGAAAATATCCTGACTGAATAACTTGCTTCTCTGACTAAACACAAATATTTCTGTGCATGTGACCCAGCTCTCGTGTGGTGTATTTCAATCAGCTTTGTAAGCTAATGAGAGTTTCCAAGGCTAAGCATTTGTTGAGGGACATGGAAAGTACAATTCCCTGACATCATTATCCTTAAATGCTCTGTGGGAGGTGAGCCATGTGTCAAAGGCAGTGCAACACCAAGTGGACATCAGCCAAAATATTACAAGTTTAAACAACACAGAATGTCCATCAACCAAAAATAACTAGACACACTAAATAGGGAACTTAGAAAATGCATTAATTTCACTTGGGGTGGATGTAGTTTTTTAAAACATGCCCCTAACATTGTTGTGAATATCATTTTACTAGAGGGTAGATAGAAGAAATCTTTCATGCATCCTGAAATTTTATACATTCTTCTTTAATTTTGAATAAAATTGTTCTTTAAATGTGGTTAAACATGATATTTTTATGTCTGTCTATAGATGTATCTACATATATATAGCTATGTATCTATGAATCTATCTATCTACTTATATATGTCTGTCTGTCCATCTATCTATCCACTTGTCTATCCATATTCCTATCTGTCTTCTTCATTTTGTTAGTCTCACTTGCTGATAAACCCCAGCTATGCCAGATGGTGCAGATCCTTCAGCTGTGTTTGGATTGGCAGATATGCTAGCAAATGTGGCAAAACGATCTATTCTGTGCAACAACAGATGTAATAAATGCATACGTGTCCAACATTGGGCAAAATATTATTGTCACCTCGAACTGTCACATACAGATCGACCTACAAGAACTTCACCAAGACCCTTAACTCAGTCTCAGGTAGCTGCTAGGAAAACTGAATTAAAAGTAAAAGTAAAACAGCCCGATCCAACCTAACAAGCTTGTGGGAGTCAAATGACCCCAGCCAGGATGAACAGAGGAAATGCTTTTCAAAAGCAGGTTGGGGTTCAGGATGGACAGTGAACCTCAGCTTCTCTCTGGAAGTTCCAAAGTTTTCAGATTAGATCCCTTCAGTTCTTCAAAATAAATCACCTTCAGGCAGCATTAATTTAAAGAAGCTTTATTTGGATTGTCCTTTTGTCTTATAGATTTCAACCGATCAAGAAAAAAACGTAAAAAGACAAAAGTGCTAAGTTCATGGATGTGGGATCTTAGTAAAATAGTGTCGATATTACAACCAATTACCATTTCAGAAATATCTTAGGAGACAGAGAACAGGCAAGCCTCTTTGATGTTGACATAAATTTAAGTGCAGTAGTGGAGGATGATGAAAGAATGCAGGCAAAGATCTGCAAAGGCTGGAGGGAGATTCACTGCAGATAAATGCAAAGTACATTACCTGGCCCATGCAAGTATTAGTGTAAAGTATTAGTTGGGGGAGTGAAACTGATGGCAACAGAGCAGGAAAAGGATCTGGGCTGGGGGTGTAGATTATACTTGGAGTACAACACCAGGAGTAAAGTGACAATGTGGTAGCAGTAGAGAATGGTGGTGTATAAGTAATGAAGGAAACTCTAGAAGGTATGATGTAATCCTAATATTCTAGAGTGTCCTGGTCAGAACACACCTTAAGCAGCATGTGCAGTTATGAAGGATATGGTAAGGTCATAGAATGTTGAAAGAAGTCCATGGGAAAGCCACCATGTATAAGATGGAAGAGAATGGATATGGCCACAGACTAGAGAAACTACAGCGTTTTCCACTAGAGATCAGAAATCATAGATAGGACATTATATAGCTGCATAACATCACGTCTGAGGAAGTGAGGCAGTTGACAAGAATAGGAAGGACAGGAGGGGTAGAAGCAGGCACAGTCAGCAGATGGCAGGGGATAACTACACTCTAGACATATGAAAGGACTTTTTCATGAAAAGCATTCTGGATCATTAGGGGGGACTAACAGAATGGTTGATGAGGGGCATGTAACTGTAGTAGAAAAAGGGTGGAGGGCAACTAGATATGAATGCATGGGAGCTAGAATACTAAATACATGTAAACGGTAGACTAGGTATTCAAGTTGTCTTCTTCTGCTGTCAAAAGAAATGTAAAAGAAAGAGTACACAGTAAGGCCCATAACAGCAGGAGGTTGTTGCATTAAGGTGCAAAGCTGGGGTTGGGGAGGAGGGAACATTTCTGGGTCTATATTATATGCTCGATTGCTTAGCTTGTCAAATACTGAAACATCGACAGCTAAATGGCAAATGCTTAAATCTGTGAACAGCTACTTATGCAAATTTTTTCTCGGGAAAGAATTTGATTGGCCATTAACGGGAATTTGCCCTTTCCCCAATGTAGAGTGATCTTGGAGAGTTGGTATATTTAGTTTGGGGGGGGGGTATGAGAGGAGAAGCCGTCCACTTTGTTATGGTAAGGAAGTTTATTTTAATTTGTGAAGGCCAAGCGAATTTTTGAGGAAAAAATTAATGTAAATGGCCATTCTCGATTTTAAGCTTTCGCCGTTTAGGTGTCGACGTTTCGGTGTTCGACAAGCTAAGCGATCGAGATTCTAATATAGACCCACATTTCTGTATAAATTAATAACTTTGATTATGATTTAAGACTTTATCAGCTGTTAATATTATGTTATTTACTGATAAAATGAAAGATTCTTCTTTGATTGAAAAGTTCAAGCATTGCTGGAGCCTGTAATTGTGATTAGATTAGGTTATTGATCTGAACAAAGAGGACAATGACTGCAATTTACTCAAGTCTAATGCACTAAAAGAATTCCACGCCTATTTTTTCTTTAAATGCTGACATTCTGCACTAATTCTGGGACCCAGTACAGACACAGGTTATTTAAGGTAAAGATAGCAAAGTTTGTTGTGGGTACCTAATGTCTCATAGGTTCATAGGTTCATAGGTTGGTACTAGGCTATCAGCCCTAGGGCCTATACAAGCCTAGCCATAACAATTCCCTGGCTATTTCTTCCCACATTATTTACTTTCCTGGACCCCTGTCTAGCAGGGCGACTGACGTGATCCCTGGGGTGAATTTCCTTTCTCCCATCCAATCGTCAAGGTTCCTCTTGAAGAGGTCCAAAGAGGCACTCTGCTTTACATGTATGGGCAATCTATTCCAGAGTCTGGGGAGTCTCTGGGTCAGGAACCTATCCCTCCAGCATGTTTTGTTTATTGTGATGACAAGGTTTAGATCCCTGGGCGTGTAGCTCTGAGGGATTGGGATTTCTTTAAGTGTAGCATGTCCAACAGCTCTGGGTTTGACATGGCCTTGTATGTTAAGCAGAGATCACCTCTGAGTAGACGATATGACAGAGTATAGCTGGAGTTTTTAAGGGTCAGCGTATGGCATCTGCTTTAGGCCTGTGATTCTTTTAGTGAGGCATTTCTGAGGCCTTTCCAGTTGTTGCAGATGTCTTGAGAGGTACATACCAAATGGGGCATTGTATTCTATAATGGGTCTAATGAGGGATGAGTACAGTGGGACAATGACCTCCTTTTTTCTGGATGAAAAGCTCTTCGTGATGAGGTGTGCCAAATAGAAGGATTTCCTGACTGTTGTGGCGATGTGGTTATCGAAGGTGAGACCACTGTCCACCTGTGTCCCTAAGTCTCTTATCACACTTTCTGTGTTTAATGTACTGCCACCTATATGGCAATTCATGGATACATGTTTTTTCCCAAAGGGGATAACAATACATTTCTTGGCATTGAGCTTGAGCCCATGGCTCTGGCACCAAGCATCTGTTTCTGTAAGGCCCTTTTGTAGAGTATCCACATCATTTGGGGATTCAATAATGGCTCCCAGTTTGCAGTCATCTGCAAACTTTGTTAGCCAGAGTCCCTTAGTGTTGACCTGTACTTCAGAGAAGTAGATGCCAAACAAGAGCGGCCCCAGGACTGAACCCTGAGGTATTCCACTTGTCATTTGTCTGGAGCTGGATTTGGAGTCGGCTACTTTTACAGTGTGGGTTCTATCAGTAAGCCATTTAGCAACCCATTGGGTGACATAGGGATTAATGCCCAACTTAGTAAGTTTATCTATGATTCCAGAGTGGGGGATGGTGTCAAAGGCCTTGGCAAGGTCTAGATAGGCTGTGTGGACCACCTTACCCTTGTCCATGGCTCTTGAGACTGATTCAAAGAAGTCAATCAGGTTCAGGAGACAAGATCGGCCCTTCACAAACCCAAACTGGGTGGGGTCCAGTGTTTGAAGGTTGCCAATGTCTTTGTTTATAAGTTCCATGATAATACACTCCATGGCCTTGCAGACAAGGCTTGTCAGACTGATGGGACGGTAGTTTCCGGGATCCAAGGTGGATCCCCCCTTGTGGATTGGGATAACTGTAGCTCTGCGCCACTCAGTGGGCATGAAACCTGAGGTGAGGCTATGATTAAACATGACACTTAGGTGAGGTGCCAGTTCATATTGTAGTTCTTGTAGTACACAGCCCGGGATGTCATCTGGTCCCATGGATGCTGTATTCTTGGCTTTAGAGAGTGCATTTTGTACCTGTGTGGCTGTTATTGGCAATCTTCCGGTATAGAGATGGGCCATTTAGGGGGTGAGATGGGGGTGAAGTTGGCACTGAATCGATCTGCCAGGATATTGGCAATATCCTTCGGATCAGTATATTTAATGCCATTCTGTTTTAGCTCAGAGCAGATCTGAGCATTGCCATTTAGATTCTTGACATAGTTATAGAATGCTTTGTGGTTGTCTTTGGAATCTTTGGCAATTTTATTTTCGTAACTAGCTTTGGATGATTTTATGAGGCATCTCAGTTTCTTACTGAGGCTAGTAAGGAGTTTTTGCATCCTGGGATTTTCCTCTTTTCTGCAAAAGTTTCTTCCTTTTGTTGTAAAGTTTGTTTATGGCAGGGGACCACCAGATTGGCTTCCTTTTTGGATGAGAGCATTTTGGTTCTATTTGGGATGGCACGATTCATGCATGAGTGGATGTGCTCATACAGTGCCTTAGTGTAGGATTCAGCAATTGAACTTTCAGTTCCCATCTGCGTGGGTGTCATGAAGTTTGTCGCTTCTGACTTGAGTAGCATGAAGTTGGCTTTGGAGAAGTTTTTTATGGTGGTTTCTTTACTGGGGGTGGGGTGGGATGTGTATGTTAAGGGTGATTAGCTTATGGGCAGACCTGACGAACGAGGGGTGACCATAGGTATGGAGCATTGATTTCCCATGTTGGTAATGACCAGGTCTAGGATATTGGAGCTCCTGGTGGGACTATGGATTAGTTGATCCAGGGCATTGGAATTTATGAATTCCAAGAACCGTTGTGCAAAGGTGTTGGGACATGAGTAGTTTTCCCAGTTAATGGCAGGGTAGTTAAAATCACCCAGTATTAGGGTGTTTGGTTCTATCTTAATATTTTCCAGTATGTTTAGAAAGGTGTAGTGAGAATCTTGGGGTATGGTGGGGGATCTGTAGCAAGCTACAATTTGGATTGCAGTCTTACCTAGTGTTAGTTGCACTTGGAGAATTTCAGACACATTGTGTTGGCCAACTAGCCTTGTGGTGTGAATATCCTTGGTGAATATTGACACTCCTCCACCTTTAGTGTTTCAGTCCTGGTTTGGTGGCCGAAAAGTGTGGTAAGAGTTGTAGCCTGGTATTGCAGGGGTGCTCTCTGGAGCCTTGAACCAGGTCTCAGTTACTGCACAGATATCGATGTTCTCCATTTTTAGGAGTGCCTCGAGAGAGTGCATTTTGAGGTTTAGACTTCTAGCATTGAGTAGCATTACCTTCTAGCATTGAGTAGCATTACCTTCATCTGCCTAGATGATAACACAGTCTTAAGACAAACTTTGTTACTTATGTACACATGTTCCCAGGGCACAATATCTGTCCATTGCACTGCTGTATGCTCATTGCATCCTTCTAACAAATCAAAGTACCGTACATTTCATACAGTGCAATAATTTTAAATTACAGACTATATACAGCTGTGTCAGAGGTGTGGTTCATATGCCTAGATGAGTCAGGCTGTACTGAAATAGCATTCTTGATATTCTTTGCATGCTGCATGTCACAGACATTACCAACAGATGCTTGCATAATCAATGCACTGGATGTCACAGATTTGGAAATAATGAGCAATGTGGTGGTTTACCAGCCTGCATCAAGGTCAGATTCCATGAGAACGTGCCAGCGTTAATGGCAGTGGTACAGCACTGCAATATCGATTTGATAACTATCATAAGTATGCATGTCCTGGTATAGTTTGGATGAATTATAAAGTATAACATATCCCTGTAATGGTGCACAATAAATACTATGTTGGCAATCAGCACTGTGCTTCTTTGGTCATGTTGGTTTAACCACAACAGATATTTACCCACAAGGGTGAAGCAACAATGCCACTTCACAAATTATCATGACTGATGGGACTGCCAGTGAGTAACACTATTCTGCAATGGACTTATTTAGAAAAAATGTTGATTACCTTTTTTAAGTAAGTCCATTGTGTAAAAGCACTTCTTGCTGCAACTGTCATCTTGTACTGAAAGGGTACAGTGAAAATAGTGGACCACTGACTCTGCTTGCAGGATACACCAGAGTAGTTTGTGAGGCAACGAGGGTATGTACATGCTTTTAAGTCCTATCTTTTTTAAAAGGTCAGAAGAATGTCATTATACTGGATGGGGCATTTTTGAAGGTAAAAGAAAGAAGTAGTAAATATAGCTTGACATATACTTAGGACTTGCAAGGCAAACAGTTATTGAAAATTTCCTTCCAATTCTCACCTAGGCCAAACAGGTTTTAATGTGAAGGTAAGTGTAGTTTACCTTATCTAAAAAGACTCCATTTAGCTAACCAAACAGGCCATTAGCAAAGCTGTTTTACATGCAGTATACACTGGCTGTTAAACTGCAAGAATCACAAGAGCATAGAAACAAAAGCAGTACATAAAAGAATAAATAAATAAATAACACTACAAACAAAAACAAAAACTAGATAACATAAAAATACAAAAATATGCAGCTGTGCATTTGACTAACTAATGCATCATACTGCCAGTGTAAATTTTATGTTTAGCTGTGAAACACATATGAAAGTTGACCTTTAGATGTTCCATTTCAGCAAGCTGAAGTTTCAGGAAACATTTATTATCTGCCCTTTCTCTAATATCGAAATAGGTTATATTAAATAAATGGTGCAGAGACAAAGTCCCCCTTCATGAAGCATGTGAAGGGCTTTTTCATTTCACCCAGGGCTTTAGTTTGACTTTTCTTAAATATCTCTGCAATGTAACATCACTTTAGTCCACCTGACTGAAATGTGTCATAGCCTTGAAAATGTGTGACTGTATATACCTTTAACCCATTAATCAAAATATTTTTTCCAAAAAGAACCTTGGATCAGAAGACTAACAACTTCTTCCCAAAAATAAACCAAACAAATCCCCAGGACAAAGCCTATACTCGTACTCAGTAGCTAAGAAATGAAACGTCTTACCTCTACCCACCAGAACTATTACTGATCTACCCACCTTTAAATGCTACCTAAAAGAATACTTAACAAAATCTTGGACCTTCTCTGAACTTACTCACTATACTTCACTCACCCCTTTAACCTAAATCACACTTCAGACCCTCTCCAGCCTCCAACTCCTCTCCTTCATTTTGTTTTTGCCACGACCTTATCGTATCCACTTCACTAGGCAGACCATTCCTCTACCTCTTTGTCTTTCCTCCCTGCCCACCTAAGGTACCTGAAGACACCCTACCCTGCACTCCTCTTATAATCTCCCTCTCTCCATCCTTCTTCCTACTATAACCATAATATGAACACCTCTCTACCTGAAGACACCCTACCCTGCACTCCTCTTAAAATCTCCCTCTCCATCCTTCATCCTTCTATAACCATAATATGAACACCTCTCTACCTGAAGACACCCTACCCTGCACTCCTCTTATAATCTCCCTCTCTCCATCCTTCTTCCTACTATAACCATAATATGAACACCATCTCTCTACCTGAAGACACCCTACCCTGCACTCCTCTTATAATCTCCCTCTCCATCCTTCTTCCTACTATAACCATAATATGAACACCATCTCTACCTGAAGACACCCTACCCTGCACTCCTCTTATAATCTCCCTCTCTCCATCCTTCTTCCTTCTATAACCATAATATGAACACCATCTCTCTACCTGAAGACACCCTACCCTGCACTCCTCTTATAATCTCCCTCTCCATCCTTCTTCCTACTATAACCATAATATGAACAACATCTCTCTACCTGAAGACACCCTGCCTTGCACTCCTCTTATAATCTCCCTCTCTCCATCCTTCTTCCTTCTATAACCATAATATGAACACCATCTCTACCTGAAGACACCCTACCCTGCACTCCTCTTATAATCTCCCTCTCTCCATCCTTCTTCCTTCTATAACCATAATATGAACACCATCTCTACCTGAAGACACCCTACCCTGCACTCCCTATCTCCATCCTTCTTCCTTCTATAACCATAATATGAACACCTCTCTACCTGAAGAGCCCCCACCCTGCACTGCTCTTATAATCTCCCTCTCTCCATCCTTCTTCCTTCTATAACCATAATATGAACACCATCTCTCTACCTGAAGACACCCTACCCTGCACTCCTCTTATAATCTCCCTCTCTCCATCCTTCTTCCTTCTATAACCATAATATGAACACCATCTCTCTACCTGAAGACACCCTACCCTGCACTCCTCTTATAATCTCCCTCTCTCCATCCTTCTTCCTTCTATAACCATAATATGAACACCTCTCTACCTGAAGACACCCTACCCTGCACTGCTCTTATAATCTCCCTCTCTCCATCCTTCTTCCTTCTATAACCATAATATGAACACCATCTCTCTACCTGAAGACACCCTACCCTGCACTCCTCTTATAATCTCCCTCTCTCCATCCTTCTTCCTACTATAACCATAATATGAACACCATCTCAAACCTGAAGACACCCTACCCTGCACTCCTCTTATAATCTCCCTCTCTCCATCCTTCTTCCTACTATAACCATAATATGAACACCATCGCTCTGCCTGAAGACACCCTACCCTGCACTCCTCTTAAAATCTCCCTCTCTCCATCCTTCTTCCTACTATAACCATAATATGAACACCTCTCTCTGCCTGAAGACACCCTACCATGCACTCCTCCTATAATCTCCCTCTCTCCATCCTTCTTCCTTCTATAACCATAATATGAACACCTCTCTCTGCCTGAAGACACCCTACCCTGCACTCCTCTTATAATCTCCCTCTCTCCATCCTTCTTCCTACTATAACCATAATATGAACACCTCTCTCTGCCTGAAGACACCCTACCCTGCACTCCTCTTATAATCTCCCTCTCTCCATCCTTCTTCCTACTATAACCATAATATGAACACCATCTCTACCTGAAGACACCCTACCCTGCACTCCTCTTATAATCTCCCTCTCTCCATCCTTCTTCCTACTATAACCATAATATGAACACCTCTCTACCTGAAGACACCTTACACTGCACTCCTCTTATAATCTCCCTCTCTCCATCCTTCTTCCTTCTATAACCATAATATGAACACCTCTCTACCTGAAGACACCCTACCCTGCACTCCTCTTATAATCTCCCTCTCTCCATCCTTCTTCCTTCTATAACCATAATATGAACACCATCTCTCTACCTGAAGACACCCTACCCTGCACTCCTCTTATAATCTCCTCTCTCCATCCTTCTTCCTTCTATAACCATAATATGAACACCATCTCTCTACCTGAAGACACCCTACCCTGCACTCCTCTTATAATCTCCCTCTCTCCATCCTTCTTTCTTTTATAACCATAATATGAACACCATCTCTACCTGAAGACACCCTACCCTTCACTCCTCTTATAATCTCCCTCTCTCCATCCTTCTTCCTTCTATAACCATAATATGAACACCATCTCTACCTGAAGACACCCTACCCTGCACTCCTCTTATAATCTCCCTCTCTCCATCCTTCTTCCTACTATAACCATAATATGAACACCATCTCTCTGCCTGAAGACACCCTACCCTGCACTCCTCTTATAATCTCCCTCTCTCCATCCTTCTTCCTTCTATAACCATAATATGAACACCATCTCTCTGCCTGAAGACACCCTACCCTGCACTCCTCTTATAATCTCCCTCTCTCCATCCTTCTTCCTTCTATAACCATAATATGAACACCATCTCTACCTGAAGACACCCTACCCTGCACTCCTCTTATAATCTCCCTCTCTCCATCCTTCTTCCTTCTATAACCATAATATGAACACCATCTCTACCTGAAGACACCCTACCCTGCACTCCTCTTATAATCTACCTCTCTCCATCCTTCTTCCTACTATAACCATAATATGAACACCATCTCTACCTGAAGACACCCTACCCTGCACTCCTCTTATAATCTCCCTCTCTCCATCCTTCTTCCTTCTATAACCATAATATGAACACCATCTCTACCTGAAGA
Source organism: Protopterus annectens (assembly GCF_019279795.1). Taxonomy (NCBI): domain Eukaryota; kingdom Metazoa; phylum Chordata; order Ceratodontiformes; family Protopteridae; genus Protopterus; species Protopterus annectens. Next base: position 1,777,520,737 of record NC_056733.1, on the reverse strand, counting down.
CACCCTACCCTGCACTCCTCTTATAACCTCCCTCTCTCCATCCTTCTTCCTTCTATAACCATAATATGAACACCATCTCTGCCTGAAGACACCCTACCTGCACTCCTCTTATAATCTTCCTCTCTCCATCCTTCTTCCTTCTATAACCATAATATGAACACCATCTCTCTACCTGAAGACACCCTACCCTGCACTCCTCTTATAATCTCCCTCTCTCCATCCTTCTTCCTTCTATAACCATAATATGAACACCATCTCTACCTGAAGACACCTTACACTGCACTCCTCTTATAATCTCCCTCTCTCCATCCTTCTTCCTTCTATAACCATAATATGAACACCATCTCTCTACCTGAAGACACCCTACCCTGCACTCCTCTTATAATCTCCCTCTCTCCATCCTTCTTCCTACTATAACCATAATATGAACACCATCTCTCTGCCTGAAGACACCCTACCCTGCACTCCTCTTATAATCTCCCTCTCTCCATCCTTCTTCCTACTATAACCATAATATGAACACCATCTCTCTACCTGAAGACACCCTACCCTGCACTCCTCTTATAATCTCCTCTCTCCATCCTTCTTCCTACTATAACCATAATATGAACACCATATGCTACCTGAAGACTCCCTACCCTGCACTCCTCTTCTAATCTCCTTCTCCCCATCCTTCTTCCTACTATAACCATAATATGAACACCATCTCTCTACCTGAAGACACCCTACCCTGCACTCCTCTTATAATCTCCCTCTCTCCATCCTTCTTCCTTCTATAACCATAATATGAACACCATCTCTACCTGAAGACACCCTACCCTGCACTCCTCTTATAATCTCCTCTCTCCATCCTTCTTCCTTCTATAACCATAATATGAACACCATCTCTACCTGAAGACACCCTACCCTGCACTCCTCTTATAATCTCCCTCTCTCCATCCTTCTTCCTTCTATAACCATAATATGAACACCATCTCTCTACCTGAAGACACCCTACCCTGCACTCCTCTTATAATCTCCCCCCTCCATCCTTCTTCCTACTATAACCATAATATGAACACCACTCTCTGCCTGAAGACACCCTACCCTGCACTCCTCTTATAATCTCACTCTCTCCATCCTTCTTCCTTCTATAACCATAATATGAACACCATCTCTCTACCTGAAGACACCCTACCCTGCACTCCTCTTATAATCTCCTCTCTCCATCCTTCTTCCTACTATAACCATAATATGAACACCATCTCTACCTGAAGACACCCTACCCTGCACTCCTCTTATAATCTCCCTCTCTCCATCCTTCTTCCTTCTATAACCATAATATGAACACCATCTCTCTACCTGAAGACACCCTACCCTGCACTCCTCTTATAATCTCCTCTTTCGATCCTTCTTCCTACTATAACCATAATATGAACACCTCTCTACCTGAAGACACCCTACCCTGCACTCCTCTTATAATCTCCCTCTCTCCATCCTTCTTCCTTCTATAACCATAATATGAACACCATCTCTACCTGAAGACACCCTACCCTGCACTCCTCTTATAACCTCCCTCTCCCCATCCTTCTTCCTTCTATAACCATAATATGAACACCATCTCTCTACCTGAAGACACCCTACCATGCACTCCTCTTATAATCTCCGTCTCTCCATCCTTCTTCCTTCTATAACCATAATATGAACACCATCTCTCTACCTGAAGACACCCTACCCTGCACTCCTCTTATAATCCCTCTCCATCCTTCTTCCTACTATAACCATAATATGAACACCATCTCAAACCTGAAGACACCCTACCCTGCACTCCTCTTATAATCTCCCTCTCTCCATCCTTCTTCCTACTATAACCATAATATGAACACCATCTCTCTGCCTGAAGACACCCTACCCTGCACTCCTCTTATAATCTCCCTCTCTCCATCCTTCTTCCTTCTATAACCATAATATGAACACCATCTCTCTACCTGAAGACACCCTACCCTGCACTCCTCTTATAATCTCCCTCTCTCCATCCTTCTTCCTACTATAACCATAATATGAACACCTCTCTCTGCCTGAAGACACCCTACCCTGCACTCCTCCTATAATCTCCCTCTCTCCATCCTTCTTCCTACTATAACCATAATATGAAACCTCTCTACCTGAAGAAACCTTACACTGCACTCCTCTTATAAACTCCCTCTCCATCATTCTTCCTACTATAACCATAATATGAACACCTCTCTCTGCCTGAAGACACCCTACCATGCACTCCTCCTATAATCTCCCTCTCTCCATCCTTCTTCCTTCTATAACCATAATATGAACACCATCTCTCTACCTGAAGACACCCTACCCTGCACTCCTCTTATAATCTCCCTCTCTCCATCCTTCTTCCTTCTATAACCATAATATGAACACCATCTCTCTACCTGAAGACACCCTACCCTGCACTCCTCTTATAATCTCCTCTCTCCATCCTTCTTCCTTCTATAACCATAATATGAACACCTCTGTACCTGAAGACACCCTACCCTGCACTCCTCTTATAATCTCCCTCTCCATCCTTCTTCCTTCTATAACCATAATATGAACACCATCTCTCTACCTGAAGACACCCTACCCTGCACTCCTCTTATAATCTCCCTCTCTCCATCCTTCTTCCTTCTATAACCATAATATGAACACCATCTCTGCCTGAAGACACCCTACCCTGCACTCCTCTTATAATCTCCCTCTCTCCATCCTTCTTCCTTCTATAACCATAATATGAACACCATCTCTCTGCCTGAAGACACCCTACCTGCACTCCTCTTATAATCTCCCTCTCTCCATCCTTCTTCCTTCTATAACCATAATATGAACACCATCTCTACCTGAAGACACCCTACCCTGCACTCCTCTTATAACCTCCCTCTCTCCATCCTTCTTCCTTCTATAACCATAATATGAACACTATCTCTGCCTGAAGACACCCTACCTGCACTCCTCTTATAATCATCCTCTCTCCATCCTTCTTCCTTCTATAACCATAATATGAACACCATCTCTACCTGAAGACACCCTACCCTGCACTCCTCTTATAATCTCCCTCTCTCCATCCTTCTTCCTTCTATAACCATAATATGAACACCATCTCTCTACCTGAAGACACCCTACCTGCACTCCTCTTATAATCTCCCTCTCTCCATCCTTCTTCCTTCTATAACCATAATATGAACACCATCTCTCTACCTGAAGACACCCTACCCTGCACTCCTCTTATAATCTCCTCTCTCCATCCTTCTTCCTACTATAACCATAATATGAACACCATCGCTCTGCCTGAAGACACCCTACCCTGCACTCCTCTTAAAATCTCCCTCTCTCCATCCTTCTTCCTACTATAACCATAATATGAACACCATCTCTCTGCCTGAAGACACCCTACCCTGCACTCCTCTTATAATCTCCCTCTCTCCATCCTTCTTCCTTCTATAACCATAATATGAACACCATCTCTCTACCTGAAGACACCCTACCCTGCACTCCTCTTATAATCTCCCTCTCTCCATCCTTCTTCCTTCTATAACCATAATATGAACACCATCTCTACCTGAAGACACCCTACCCTGCACTCCTCTTATAATCTCCCTCTCTCCATCCTTCTTCCTACTATAACCATAATATGAACACCATCTCAAACCTGAAGACACCCTACCCTGCACTCCTCCTATAATCCTTTCTCTCCATCCTTCTTCCTACTATAACCATAATATGAACACCATCTCTGCCTGAAGACACCCTACCCTGCACTCCTCTTATAATCTCCCTCTCTCCATCCTTCTTCCTTCTATAACCATAATATGAACACCTCTCTACCTGAAGACACCCTACCCTGCACTCCTCTTATAATCTCCCTCTCTATTCTTCTTCCTTCTATAACCATAATATAAACACCATCTCTCTACCTGAAGACACCCTACCCTGCACTCCTCTTATAATCTTCCTCTCTCCATCCTTCTTCCTTCTATAACCATAATATGAACACCATCTCTCTGCCTGAGGACACCCTAACCTGCACTCCTCTTATAATCTCCCTCTCTCCATCCTTCTTTCTTCTATAACCATAATATGAACATCATCTCTGCCTGAAGACACCCTACCCTGCACTCCTCTTATAATCTCCCTCTCTCCATCCTTCTTCCTTCTATAACCATAATATGAACACCATCTCTCTACCTGAAGGCACCCTACCTGCACTCCTCTTAAAATCTCCTCCTCTCCATTTTTCTTACTTCTATAACCATAATATGAACACCTCTCTACCTGAAGACACCCTACCCTGCACTCCTCTTATAATCTCCCTCTCTCCATCCTTCTTCCTTCTATAACCATAATATGAACACCATCTCTGCCTGAAGACACCCACCCTGCACTCCTCTTATAATCTCCCTCTCTCCATCCTTCTTCCTTCTATAACCATAATATGAACACCATCTCTCTACCTGAAGACACCCTACCTGCACTCCTCTTATAATCTCCCTCTCTCCATCCTTCTTCCTTCTATAACCATAATATGAACACCATCTCTCTACCTGAAGACACCCTACCCTGCACTCCTCTTATAATCTCTCTCTCCATCCTTCTTCCTACTATAACCATAATATGAACACCATCTCTCTACCTGAAGACACCCTACCCTGCACTCCTCTTATAATCTCCCTCTCTCCATCCTTCTTCCTACTATAACCATAATATGAACACCATCTCTCTACCTGAAGACACCCTACCCTACACTCCTCTTCTAATCTCCTTCTCTCCATCCTTCTTCCTACTATAACCATAATATGAACACCTCTCTACCTGAAGACACCTTACACTGCACTCCTCTTATAATCTCCCTCTCTCCATCCTTCTTCCTTCTATAACCATAATATGAACACCATCTCTACCTGAAAACACCCTACCGTGCACTCCTCTTTTAATCTCCTCTCTCCATCCTTCTTCCTTCTATAACCATAATATGAACACCATCACTCACCTGAAGAACCCCCTACCTGCACTCCTCTTCTAATCTCCTTCTCTCCATCCTTCTTCCTACTATAACCATAATATGAACACCATCTCAAACCTGAAGACGCCCTATCCTGCACTCCTCTTATAATCTACCTCTCTCCATACTTCTTCCTACTATAACCATAATATGAACACCTCTCTACCTGAAGACACCCTACCCTGCACTCCTCTTATAATCTCCCTCTCTCCATCCTTCTTCCTTCTATAACCATAATATGAACACCTCTCTACCTGAAGACACCCTACCTGCACTGCTCTTATAATCTCCCTCTCTCCATCCTTCTTCCTTCTATAACCATAATATGAACACCATCTCTACCTGAAGACACCCTACCCTGCACTCCTCTTATAATCTCCCTCTCTCCATCCTTCTTCCTTCTATAACCATAATATGAACACCATCTCTCTACCTGAAGACACCCTACCCTGCACTCCTCTTATAATCTCCCTCTCTCCATCCTTCTTCCTTCTATAACCATAATATGAACACCTCTCTACCTGAAGACACCCTACCTGCACTCCTCTTATAATCTCCCTCTCTCCATCCTTCTTCCTTCTATAACCATAATATGAACACCATCTCTCTGCCTGAAGACACCCTACCCTGCACTCCTCTTATAATCTCCCTCTCCATCCTTCTTCCTACTATAACCATAATATGAACACCTCTCTTCCTGAAGACACCTTACACTGCACTCCTCTTATAATCTCCCTCTCTCCATCCTTCTTCCTTCTATAACCATAATATGAACACCTCTCTACCTGAAGACACCCTACCTGCACTGCTCTTATAATCTCCTTCTCTCCATCCATCTTCCTTCTGTAACCATAATATGAAGACCATCTCTCACCTGAAGACACCCTACCTGCACTCTCTTATAATCTCCTCTCTCCATCCTTCTTCCTTCTATAACCATAATAGGAACACCTCTCTACCTGAAGACACCCTACCTGCACTGCTCTTATAATCTCCCTCTCTCCATCCTTCTTCCTTCTATAACCATAATATGAACACCATCTCTCTACCTGAAGACACCCTGCCCTGCACTCCTCTTATAATCTCCCTCTCTCCATCCTTCTTCTATCTATAACCATAATATGAACACCTCTCTACTTGAAGACCCCCTACCTGCACTGCTCTTATAATCTCCCTCTCTCCATCCTTCTTCCTTGTATAACCATAATATGAACACCTCTCTACCTGAAGACACCCTACCCTGCACTCCTCTTATAATCTCCCTCTCTCCATCCTTCTTCCTTCTATAACCATAATATGAACACCTCTCTACCTGAAGACACCCTACCCTGCACTGCTCTTATAATCTCCCTCTCTCCATCCTTCTTCCTTCTATAACCATAATATGAACACCTCTCTACCTGAAGACACCCTACCCTGCACTGCTCTTATAATCTTCCTCTCTCCATCCTTCTTCCTTCTATAACCATAATATGAACACCTCTCTACCTGAAGACACCCTACCCTGCACTGCTCTTATAATCTCCCTCTCTCCATCCTTCTTCCTTCTATAACCATAATATGAACACCTCTCTACCTGAAGACACCCTACCCTGCACTGCTCTTATAATCTCCCTCTCTCCATCCTTCTTCCTTCTATAACCATAATATGAACACCTCTCTACCTGAAGACACCCTACCTGCACTGCTCTTATAATCTCCCTCTCCATCCTTCTTCCTTCTATAACCATAATATGAACACCTCTCTACCTGAAGACACCCTACCTGCACTGCTCTTATAATCTCCCTCTCTCCATCCTTCTTCCTTCTATAACCATAATATGAACACCTCTCTACCTAAAGACCACCTACCCTGCACTGCTCTTATAATCTCCCTCTCTCCATCCTTCTTCCTTCTATAACCATAATATGAACACCTCTCTACCTGAAGACACCCTACCTGCACTGCTCTTATAATCTCCCTCTCTCCATCCTTCTTCCTTCTATAACCATAATATGAACATCTCTCTACCTGAAGACCCCCTACCCTGCACTGCTCTTATAATCTCCCTCTCTCCATCCTTCTTCCTTCTATAACCATAATATGAACACCTCTCTACCTGAAGACACCCTACCTGCACTGCTCTTATAATCTCCCTCTCCATCCTTCTTCCTTCTATAACCATAATATGAACACCTCTCTACCTGAAGACACCCTACCTGCACTGCTCTTATAATCTCCCTCTCTCCATCCTTCTTCCTTCTATAACCATAATATGAACACCATCTCTACCTGAAGACACCCTACCCTGCACTCCTCTTATAATCTCCCTCTCTCCATCCTTCTTCCTTCTATAACCATAATATGAACACCTCTCTACCTGAAGACACCCTACCTGCACTGCTCTTATAATCTCCCTCTCTCCATCCTTCTTCCTTCTATAACCATAATATGAACACCTCTCTACCTGAAGACACCCTACCTGCACTGCTCTTATAATCTCCCTCTCTCCATCCGTCTTCCTTCTGTAACCATAATATGAACACCATCTCTCTACCTGAAGACACCCTACCTGCACTGCTCTTATAATCTCCCTCTCCATCCTTCTTCCTTCTATAACCATAATATGAACACCTCTCTACCTGAAGACACCCTACCTGCACTGCTCTTATAATCTCCCTCTCTCCATCCTTCTTCCTTCTATAACCATAATATGAACACCTCTCTACCTGAAGACACCGTACCCTGCACTGCTCTTATAATCTCCCTCTCTCCATCCTTCTTCCTTCTATAACCATAATATGAACACCTCTCTACCTGAAGACACCCTACCTGCACTGCTCTTATAATCTCCCTCTCTCCATCCGTCTTCCTTCTGTAACCATAATATGAACACCTCTCTACCTGAAGACACCCAACCTGCACTGCTCTTATAATCTCCTCTCTCCATCCGTCTTCTTTCTGTAACCATAATATGAACACCTCTCTACCTGAAGACACCCTACCTGCACTGCTCTTATAATCTCCCTCTCTCCATCCTTCTTCCTTCTGTAACCATAATATGAACACCTCTCTACCTGAAGACACCCTACCTGCACTGCTCTTATAATCTCCCTCTCTCCATCCTTCTTCCTTCTATAACCATAATAGGAACACCTCTCTACCTGAAGACACCGTACCCTGCACTGCTCTTATAATCTCCCTCTCTCCATCCTTCTTCCTTCTATAACCATAATATGAACACCTCTCTACCTGAAGACACCCTACCTGCACTGCTCTTATAATCTCCCTCTCTCCATCCTTCTTCCTTCTGTAACCATAATATGAACACCTCTCTACCTGAAGACACCCTACCTGCACTGCTCTTATAATCTCCCTCTCTCCATCCGTCTTCCTTCTGTAACCATAATATGAACACCATCTCTCTACCTGAAGACACCCTACCTGCACTGCTCTTATAATCTCCCTCTCTCCATCCTTCTTCCTTCTATAACCATAATATGAACACCTCTCTACCTGAAGACACCCTACCTGCACTGCTCTTATAATCTCCCTCTCTCCATCCTTCTTCCTTCTATAACCATAATATGAACACCTCTCTACCTGAAGACACCCTACCCTGCACTGCTCTTATAATCTCCCTCTCTCCATCCTTCTTCCTTCTATAACCATAATATGAACACCTCTCTACCTGAAGACACCCTACCTGCACTGCTCTTATAATCTCCCTCTCTCCATCCTTCTTCCTTCTATAACCATAATATGAACACCTCTCACCTGAAGAACACCCTACCTGCACTCTCCTTATAATCTCCTTCTCTCCATCCTTCTTCCTTCTGTAACTGTAATATGAACACCTCTCTACCTGAAGACACCCTACCTGCACTGCTCTTATAATCTCCCTCTCTCCGTCCGTCTTCCTCCTGTAACCATAATATGAACACCTCTCTACCTGAAGACACCATACCTGCACTCCTCTTATAATCTCCTTCTCTCCATCCTTCTTCCTTCTATAACCATAATATGAACACCTCTCTACCTGAAGACCCCCTACCCTGCACTCCTCTTATAATCTCCCTCTCTCCATCCTTCTTCCTTCTATAACCATAATATGAACACCTCTCTACCTGAAGACACCCTACCCTGCACTGCTCTTATAATCTCCTTCTCTCCATCCTTCTTCCTTGTATAACCATAATATGAACACCTCTCTACCTGAAGACCCCCTACCTGCACTGCTCCTATAATCTCACCCTCTCCATCCTTCTTCCTTCTATAACCATAATATGAACACCTCTCTACCTGAAGACACCCTACCTGCACTGCTCTTATAATCTCCCTCTCTCCATCCTTCTTCCTTCTATAACCATAATATGAACACCTCTCTACCTGAAGACACCCTACCCTGCACTGCTCTTATAATCTCCCTCTCTCCATCCTTCTTCCTTCTATAACCATAATATGAACACCTCTCTACCTGAAGACACCCTACCTGCACTGCTCTTATAATCTCCCTCTCTCCATCCTTCTTCCTTCTATAACCATAATATGAACACCTCTCTACCTGAAGACACCCTACCTGCACTGCTCTTATAATCCCCTCTCTCCATCCTTCTTCCTTCTATAACCATAATATGAACACCTCTCTACCTGAAGACACCCTACCTGCACTGCTCTTATAATCTCCCTCTCTCCATCCTTCTTCCTTCTATAACCATAATATGAACACCTCTCTACCTGAAGACACCCTACCTGCACTGTTCTTATAATCTCCTCTCTCCATCCGTCTTCTTTCTGTAACCATAATATGAACACCATCTCTCTACCTGAAGACACCCGACCTGCACTGCTCTTATAATCTCTCTCTCTCCATCCTTCTTCCTTCTATAACCATAATATGAACACCTCTCTACCTGAAGACACCCTACCCTGCACTGCTCTTATAATCTCCCTCTCTCCATCCTTCTTCCTTCTATAACCATAATATGAACACCTCTCTACCTGAAGACACCCTACCTGCACTCCTCTTATAATCTCCCTCTCTCCATCCTTCTTCCTTCTATAACCATAATATGAACACCTCTCTACCTGAAGACACCCTACCTGCACTGCTCTTATAATCTCCCTCTCTCCATCCTTCTTCCTTCTATAACCATAATATGAACACCTCTCTACCTGAAGACACCCTACCTGCACTGCTCTTATAATCTCCCTCTCTCCATCCTCCTTCCTTCTATAACCATAATATGAACACCTCTCTACCTGAAGACACCCTACCCTGCACTGCTCTTATAATCTCCCTCTCTCCATCCTTCTTCCTTCTATAACCATAATATGAACACCTCTCTACCTGAAGACACCCTACCTGCACTGCTCTTATAATCTCCTTCTCTCCATCCTTCTTCCATCACTAACCATAATATGAACACCTCTCTACCTAAAGACTCCCTACCTGCACTCTCCTTATAATCTCCTTCTCTCCATCCTTCTTCCTTCACTAACTATAATATGAACACCTCTCTACCTGAAGACACCCTACCTGCACTGCTCTTATAATCTCCCTCTCTCCATCCTTCTTCCTTCTATAACCATAATATGAACACCTCTCTACCTGAAGACACCCTACCCTGCACTGCTCTTATAATCTCCCTCTCTCCATCCTTCTTCCTTGTATAACCATAATATGAACACCTCTCTACCTGAAGACCCCCTACCCTGCACTCCTCTTATAATCTCCCTCTCTCCATCCTTCTTCCTTCTATAACCATAATAGGAACACCTCTCTACCTGAAGACACAGTACCCTGCACTGTTCTTATAATCTCCCTCTCTCCATCCTTCTTCCTTCTATAACCATAATATGAACATCTCTCTACCTGAAGACACCCTACCTGCACTGCTCTTATAATCTCCCTCTCTCCATCCTTCTTCCTTCTATAACCATAATATGAACACCTCTCTACCTGAAGACACCCTACCCTGCACTGCTCTTATAATCTCCCTCTCTCCATCCTTCTTCCTTCTATAACCATAATATGAACACCATCTCTACCTGAAGACACCCTACCCTGCACTGCTCTTATAATCTCCCTCTCTCCATCCTTCTTCCTTCTATAACCATAATATGAACACCATCTCTCTACCTGAAGACACCCTACCTGCACTGCTCTTATAATCTCCCTCTCTCCATCCTTCTTCCTTCTATAACCATAATATGAACACCTCTCTACCTGAAGACACCCTGCCCTGCACTGCTCTTATAATCTCCCTCTCTCCATCCTTCTTCCTTCTATAACCATAATATGAACACCTCTCTACCTGAAGACACCCTACCCTGCACTGCTCTTATAATCTCCCTCTCTCCATCCTTCTTCCTTCTATAACCATAATATGAACACCTCTCTACCTGAAGACCCCCTACCTGCACTGCTCTTATAATCTCCATCTCTCCATCCTTCTTCCTTGTATAACCATAATATGAACACCTCTCTACCTGAAGACACCCTACCTGCACTGCTTTTATAATCTCCTCTCTCCATCCTTCTTCCTTCTATAACCATAATATGAACACCTCTCTACCTGAAGACACCCTACCTGCACTGCTCTTATAATCTCCCTCTCTCCATCCTTCTTCCTTCTATAACCATAATATGAACACCTCTCTACCTGAAGACACCCTACCTGCACTGCTCTTATAATCTCCCTCTCTCCATCCTTCTTCCTTCTATAACCATAATAGGAACACCTCTCTACCTGAAGACACCGTACCCTGCACTGCTCTTATAATCTCCCTCTCTCCATCCTTCTTCCTTCTATAACCATAATATGAACACCTCTCTACCTGAAGACACCCTACCTGCACTGCTCTTATAATCTCCCTCTCTCCATCCTTCTTCCTTCTATAACCATAATATGAACACCTCTCTACCTGAAGACACCCTACCCTGCACTGCTCTTATAATCTCCCTCTCTCCATCCTTCTTCCTTCTATAACCATAATATGAACACCTCTCTACCTGAAGACACCCTACCCTGCACTGCTCTTATAATCTCCCTCTCTCCATCCTTCTTCCTTCTATAACCATAATATGAACACCTCTCTACCTGAAGACACCCTACCTGCACTGCTCTTATAATCTCCCTCTCCATCCGTCTTCCTTCTGTAACCATAATATGAACACCTCTCTACCTGAAGATACCCTTCCCTGCACTGCTCTTATAATCTCCTTCTCTCCATCCTTCTTCCTTCTATAACCATAATATGAACACCTCTCTACCTGAAGACACCCTACCTGCACTGCTCTTATAATCTCCCTCTCTCCATCCTTCTTCCTTCTATAACCATAATATGAACACCTCTCTACCTGAAGACACCCTACCTGCACTGCTCTTATAATCTCCCTCTCTCCGTCCGTCTTCCTCCTGTAACCATAATATGAACACCTCTCTATCTAAAGACCCCTACCCTGCACTGCTCTTATAATCTCCCTCTCTCCATCCTTCTTCCTTCTATAACCATAATATGAACACCTCTCTACCTGAAGACCCCCTGCCCTGCACTGCTGTTATAATCTCCCTCTCTCCATCCTTCTTCCTTCTATAACCATAATAGGAACACCTCTCTCATACTAAGACATCACTTAGTTTCCCCTCATTAGCTCTAATCATGTAATCTCTAATATCTCTTTAAATAACTTATTAGAATTGTCCCAGGTCTCATTTATTGCATAGTAATCTATGTAACAAATAGTATGACTATTGAGTTTTTCCTCAAATTTTTTTCTCCAACTCATGTTATTGTTTTCAATGCACTCTACAATGAAACTTATATTCTATGTTTTTTTTTCTTTACAACATTTTGTCACCCTTATGTTTTGTAGTGGAGCATGATACTTTGTGATTTAAAACATCTGTACTTGGTTTTTGAAATATTGTGACTGGAGCTTTTTTCCCTGGGCTCACTGAAATTGGGCACTTTCTGGTCCAGTTAGACTTTCCCGGTAAACAAATGTCAAATAACTAAATATTTGACCGGTGAAATAATGAGACATGATCATGGCCATGCTTAGTGCCAGATATGTATAACACATATCACACTGTACTGGATACTTTGTAGCATGCCATAATGCATATAGCAATATGACACCAATGAACTTTTTAAGGCAATTCATGTCTGTCACTTGAACTTTACTGCTCATAGTTATATGCATGTATCGCAGGTGTCAGTGCATGTCATACATGAATGGTCACAGAAAAACTTCATTCAGAGACTAGAAATGCAGAGCACTTATGTCACTGACAGACAAAAATGCATTTACATGCCATAACATGAGCATAGCAAACAGTGGCACTGTTTCATTTTCATATATTGGCAATATCACAAACAATTACCTTTCCTTCTTAAGACCATTATGAGCTCACTTTTCTCCACTATATCAAGTCACAATCTATGGTACATGGGTGTTTTCATTGTTCTCTATGTGCATGGACCTAGTAATGCCCTATGTTACATCAGGTGGTGACAGAAAGAGATTGAAGAAGTTGACTGTGAGCATTAGAGCAGCCAGTGCTAAGTGGGAGAGGAATTTATCAGAGAATCAAATGGAGAGTGGAAATAGTAAATGAGGTGAGGAAGGATTCTTCAGGTGCATTTTAGAAACATAGAAAGGTTCATCACTCAGAACATTCTAATTAAGATGGAAGGTATTCAGGAAGAGCAAGGTCATTGCTGAAATATTGTGTTCTTCATTTTAATACTCATGACAGAAAAGAAAAAAATGGTATATTGTTTGTAAAAAATCAACGGACTGTAAATGTAGGGGAAATGGATTGATGGGCCAGTGGACATGTCAAAAGATGAAGATGAACTGGCCGATTACACAAGGGTAAAGCAGAAGGCCCAGAAGAGATACTAGCCATAGTATTAAAAAACCTTGGCAGCATACTGAAGGAACCACTCACAGTGGCATATATTTCATCAATGAAAAAGTAAAAAATAACTTGAAAGCAACATTAGATGTTCACTTGTTTGGTGAAGACAGCAGAGGCTGTGCATGGGGAAAACAGGCTAGCTATCTTGAAGGTCATGCCAGGCAGATAAAACACTTGGATTTGATGTTTTTTCTGTCCATTCCTTAACTCATGGGTCTCAGATCCAATTTTGGATCTGACTTTGGTCACTTTTTTCAAATTTGGGATCTGTAGCTCAGGCTCCCACCCTTATCCATAATCTCCTCCTGCCCACAATATAACTTCAGATCTTGTTTGTTGCTCATAAAGTCTGGACATGATTCATAGTTTAGTTTAGTGTGATTTTTGATATTTGAACTTTTGGAGTACTTTTTCTCTAGAGACATGGGCTTTTCTCCCTGGGCCTGCACTGAAAACTGCCTTTGTGCCCAACCAGGCTTCCCCAGTCAACAAATGTCAAATAAAATAAATAAATACTTTGTCTGTTTCTTTTAGTAATCATGCATTTTTCTTCCTTTACTAGTGCCTCCCCCTTTCCCTTGTTTTCTTCTTCTTTCAGCTTTTCCCGGTTAGGGGTCGCCACAGCGGAACTCCGGTCCGCTAATGACTGGCAGTAGATTTTTACGTGCTGGCTTATCATTTAAAAAAAGAACATTTTTTTAAAAAAGAACAACTCTCTTTCTATCCTGTCTATGCCTGCTGTTGTACTAGTTTTATCTAGCATCCTTTGATATTGTGGGCATATTTTTTCCTACCTTACACATTTTCTTGTTTTCCTGGATGTATTTCTTGACTATCTTTGTTGGTAGTGTTTTTCTGTGTTCTTTCCTTGTGTACTATGTTTGAAAAGCCTACAGGTTTTAAAATGTGTGTGGCTTGTAGCCACAGGATTCCTAACACTGACTCCCACTCTAAATATGTATACTGTTTGGGAGCAGCTCACTTGGATGAAATTTTTTCAATTTGCACAGCTTTTAGCCATTGAGCCATGAATGAGCACAGAAATAAATTGGTACTAAAGGGTCTTACTCCTTCTGACTTTTCAAAATCTGCATTTGGAGTTTCCCCCTTGAGTAAGAAGTCTTCAGATAAACACAAAGGTACAAGAGTGATAGGCCCAAAGAAAAGAGCAAAGAGACAAGGAAATGATCCCCTGATCATTGGGCATTGTCTGTTTTGTCTTTGGCTCCAGCAGTGAAATTTTCCAAGCCATCAAATCCAACTGCCCTTTTGAATCTGATTCTGGCTTTCTCCAGGACTCCCTCACTCCCAGAGCTGAGGTTTTCCCTGGATCCTATCTGTCCTGGGATGTGTACTCTTTTCCTGCAGAAGAGACCTTTACAGAGATCCTCATGACCACCTTCCACATCATCATCATTGAGGTCCACCAGGTCTACCAGAAGCTTGGCATAAGCTGATGTGAATAGAAAGATGAGAAAGTTCCTTGGGACCCAAATTCAGTTTGGAGTTCTCCCATTTCCTTCTCCTATCAGACTGGTGAGCTTTGGACCCTCTCCCTTACTTATGGTTAATCCTACCTGATCCATCCTCTGGTTTTATGATTGTTTTAGCTGAACTCTTCTGGATTGTCTGTGCTGAATCTGAGGTTGTGGTCTTCCTAACTCTGACATTGTCTCTGACCCAACTGGCTTTGAGCTCTTTGGAGCCAGAAGAATCTTGGAGATGAAGCTTCAGCATTAGTCTGGGGGTAAGAGTTCAACACTGAAGCTGTCAGAGTTGTCCCTTCCTCTTGGAGCCCCAGTGTTAGATAGTCTGGCTCTTGCTTCAGTCTTGGAGCAGAGCTGTGGTACTGCTCTGGGCCATGATGGTGTGGCAATTTTGGTTCCTACTAGATTCTTCTCAGGTTCTCCCTCGGATAGCAACTGCCTTTGAGGCAGTAGAGAGAGTTTTCTCCAAGGCTGGAGGGTGGATATTTTTACATTTCTCAACCCCATCCACTCTGCAGCTGATAACCCTGAGTCCTGATCCTGCACAGTCTATTCCTTTGGAACAGCTGGTTACCACTAGCCTTGAGAAAGTCATCATTCAAGATTTCCCCTGGGCTCCTGAGTCCTTCCTGGGGCTTCCCCTTGCATAGGCTCCTCAGAAGCATACATGTAAGAGGAGGCATATTGACTCCCCAGGAGTCCTTGACAGAAGACACGGACTTCAATATAGGAGAGGGGTCCCCCAGATCACCACTTAAAGATATCTCATTTAGGGAGCTCCTTGAGCTACTAAGACAGAAAGGAGGTTGGTCTTCCAAAGCCTCTTTCCAGGGGGAAATCGTATTTCTAGAGGCTTTTGTTTTTGTCTAAGCTACTCCATGGGTAGCTCCCCAGCCAGATGAGATGGTGGATTCATCCAAATCCATCCTGCTTACATCTCTTAATGCACAAAGCTTAGCTAACAAAATTCCAAATCTTCATGCCTGGCTACTCCATAACAAACCTGACATCCTTGCCATTTCTGAAACCTGGCTAAAACCCCACATAAAAAATGAAGAGATAGTACCACCTAATTACTCTATCATCAGAACAGACAGAACCCATAAAAAAGTTGGTGGAGTGGCTCTAATCTACTCTTCCTCCCTACGCATAACACCCTATAATAAATCCATTCCAAAATTCGTTAATGCAGAATTAATACTAGCTCATCTTCAGCTAAACAAACAAAAATCTATATACATTGCCTCTCTTTACATTCCCCCAGGAGACAATGTCCCAATACTTGAAGAAATCCTCTCATGGCTATCAACTAATATCTGTAATGAAACTATAATCATGGGAGATACCAATATCAATTGGTCCTCCATTCAGTCCCCTGCTCACCCCCTCAATATCAGCCTATACAACTACTCTCAACTCATTAACTCCATAACCAGGCCATCTAAAGACTGCACAAGTGGCAGCATTTTAGACTGGATTCTAGTTTCCCACCCCCACAACTATCCTGACAGTGGAACCCTCCCTGACTCCCTCAGTGACCACCTTCCCATCTTCACTAGACGTCTTCTTTCTCCCTTGCTAGCTACTCATACTTACTTAACTACTCTATCCCTTAGAAACTTTAACCCAGAAACTTTCTCTGATACCCTCAAATCACTTAATTGGTACCCCCTAAAATCTCTACCACTTGAAGATGCTAAAACTCACTTTAATACTACCTTCTTACATCTCCTTAACAATCATACTCCCTTAATTACTAAAAGAATAAAAAGGAAAACCACCCCCTGGTTAACCAAAAGTACACTAGCCACCATGCAACTTAGAGATAAAGCCTGGACACAGTTCCAAAGAAACAAATCTATATCTAACCTCAATGAATACAAAACACTTCGTAACTCAGTTAAAAAGCTTATCACATTAGACCATCGAAACTACTTCATCCAACTTCAAAGCAACCATAAAACCAACCCACAGAAGTTCTGGAGAGGTATAACTACCCTCCTAAAACCCGGTAATACAGAAAACCCTAACCCCTCCCCAAACATACAAGACTCTGATCTAGCTACCCAATTCAATTTTTTCTTCATTGACTCCATCTCAAAACTTACCTCTTCTTTTTCAAATAATAATCCACCTCCTACCTCCACTTCTTCTTCAAATAACAATCCACCTCTTACCACCACTTCTCCTCTCCCACCTCCTTCAAATAATAATCCACCTCCTACCTCCACTTCTTCTTCAAATAACAATCCACCTCTTACCACCACTTCTCCTCTCCCACCTCCCCCTCCTACTTCCTTCTCCCACTCCTCACCCTCTCAACCCCCACCATTTTTCATTAAACCTATTCCTACTTCTATTATAAGAAAACTCCTACAGAAACTGAAACCTTGCATCAATGCCCCTGATAACATTCCCTCATACTTCCTCAGCATAGCTGCTGATGCTATTGCCCTCCATATCAGTATCCTAATCAACCGCTCTATCCAAGAAGGTCTTGTTCCTCAAATCTGGAAAAAAGCTTATATCATTCCTCTAAACAAAGGAGGTAACAATACTAATATTTCCAACTTCCGTCCCATCGCCATCCTCTCTCCCATTTCTAAAGTCCTAGAGAAATGCATTCACCTTCAACTCCTCCCCCATCTCTTGGACAATAACCTATTAACCCCTACCCAACATGGATTCAGACCCCATCATAGCACTATGACTGCTCTCCTTTCCTTCCCTGAAACTGTAAATAAAGCTAGAGATCTTGACTTCACTGTATCTACCATCCTTCTCGATCTCTCTAAGGCATTCGACACTATCTCTCATAACCTTTTTCTTACTAAACTAGATAACCTAAACCTCTCACCCTCTTCCCTCAAATGGTTTACCAGCTATCTCTCCAATAGGCAACAAGCAGTCAAATGGAATAAGGCCACCTCCTCCTTCCTCAACACCCCCACAGGTGTCCCTCAAGGTTCCATACTAGGACCCCTTCTCTTCAATATTTTCATTAATGACTTTTACCACTCCATCCCTCTTACTAGCGTTATCCAATATGCAGATGATTCCACAATCATCTGTGCTGCCCCATCCATCCCAACTCTTTTAAAACTAACTCAAGATGCCTTCTCTACCACAGAGCAATGGATGAAAGACAACCATCTTGCACTCAATGCTGGTAAAACTAAACTTATGATTTTTGACCTCCTCTAAAACCAAAATCTTCGATCAAAATTTATTCTCCATCACCAGCCAAAATTCAACACCTCTTGAACTGGTATCCAAAGCCAAACTACTAGGAGTTCAAATCGACAACAGGCTTAAATTCAACTCCCATCTACTACTAAACATAAAAAAAAACACCAAAAAATTGGTATGCTCTACCGACAAAATCGGTTTCTCACCTCAACTGCCAAATTTACTCTCTACTACATTTCTCTTACCCTCCCTTCTCTATGGAACCCCCCTTCTAACAAATCTACAATCATCTCTCAAAACCAAACTGTCTTCTTGCTACAATAAAATTGCCAGATTCGCCACTAGCAACAAATCATCAACACATCACTGTGAATCTCTCCACAAACTAAACTGGCTAGAACTACCAAATGACCTATCCTACATTCAGCTCACCTATGCCCATAAACTCATCTTCCAGCCTTCCCGCTGTCCCTCCCTCGCCACTACCTTTAAAATGCACCACACACAAAGAATTCTCAGATCTAATAATCAAAACCTTATAGAAGTTTACCGACCACTCCATCCCCCAGGACAATACCTCCTGTCACACTCTTTAACTCGCTTATGGAACTACCCCCCCCCTCCATTCGTACCACTACTAGCCTCCAATCCTTTAAAAAATCACTCCACTCTCATCTAACTTCCACATGGGAATGCTCCTGCTGCCATCCCTCATAACCTACACTCTACCTCATTCTCCCTCTCCCTTCCTTTCTCAAATTCCAGATAACAAATTCTTGCCTGTCTCTAGTACCTAGTAACTCCTGACCCTACTCCATCTAACTACCTATCCTCATTCCAACTGGAAAATAAAAAAAAAAATAAAAAAAATTTTGATATCATTTCCTTTGATTGAAATACTTTTCATCAGTCTGTTTACCTCTGTAATGAACCTGCAGTCTGTGTGTGGGTATATTAAGCTTAGTTTGTTTACCTCTGTAATCTTCATACAATCTATGTGTGTATATTAATCTTTGTGTAACATGTATTTAGTAGCTTTTAAGAGTATATTAAGCATAGTTTGTTTACCTTTGTAATCTACATGCAATCTGTGTGTATATTAATCTTTGTGTAATATGTATTTAGGAGCTTTTCTCCCCAGGACTCCATTGAAAATGGGTTCATTAGGCCCAATGGACTATCCTGATTAAACAACTGCAAATAAATAAATAAATAAAAAATCTCTCACCAGGCATGGAAGGAATTGGACATTACTGAACCAATCCCAAGGAAACCAGACAAATACCTTGTGGCCCCCAATAATTGTTTTCATTGGACCAAAGGACCGCCGGTGGATGCTATTTTAGTAGCGGTAGCCTCTAATAAGAAGTTTGCAGAAGAAAGCTCTTCTGCCCATCCCCCTAACTGAGAATCAATGGCTTTGGAAAGAATTGGGAATTGTGTTTATGCTTCATCTATCTCTGCACTAAGGTCCATGAACTATCTGTCATACATGACTTGGTTTCAAAGAGACTTGATCAAGGAACTTTCCAAGTCTTTTCCTGGGTCCATGTCTACAGAAGACAGGAAATTATGGATTCTCAGCTGGCCAGTCCCTGTTAAACCCTTCTATGCATCTTATATTCAATGTAATAGAAGGTATTTTAGAGCCACAGGAACAGGCATTACAGTATGGAGGCATGCTTGGATAAGTTTGTGTGACTTTGCGGAGCCTTTTAAGATGTCCTTTGCCAATGTCTCATTTGATGGGTCCACCTTGTTCAGCCGCAAGGTCAAAGACACATTCTCCAGGAATGAACAGGATGGGAAAACCCTTTCTGCCACAGGCATATGGTTCTCTACCCCTTCTAGCACCTTCTCTAGAAACCAGAAGGGGGGAGGAGTGAAACTGTGGTTAAGAAAATCTCAGGGTTTTAACCCAGGATTCCTCTGGAAATATATCTTGCCAAGGCAGAGGGAGGTATTGTAATGGTATAGGTCACCCTTGTGGCACAGGACGTCTGCAGAGTCAAGGTTTCAGGGGTCTCTTTTCCAAGAGGCCTTAACAGTGCCCCTGAATGGTTGCCTGACTACTGCACTTTGGAGGCAGCTGGGGGCACTTGTCTCTGCACTCAGAATCCTGGATATCCATCACCAAAGATGTCTGGGTGTGGACAATAATTGCCAGAGGAAATTTCATTCCCTTTCTATATCTACCACCTCAAAGAAAGAAACTCCTCAATGGACCACCCTCTCAGAAAAAAAGTTGCAGCATTTGAAATAAAAAAAATAGTTGCTAGACAAGTAAGTTATCCAAACGGTCCCTCCAGACCAACAAGGGTTCAGAACTTATTCTAGTTTCTTTTTAGTACAAAAAAAGAACAGGAACCTAAGGCCAATTTTGGACCTCAACCACTTGAATCAGTTTGTCAAATATACAAAGCTCCACATGGTTATTGTACATTCCATCCTGAGGAAAGATGACTGGATGTACTCAACAGACCTTCACAATGGGTACTTCTGCATCAAAATAGACAGATGCTTCAGAAATTCTTCACTTCCAGCTGAGAGTCAGTTGTTTTCAGTTCAGAGACCTACCATTTGATCTCACCACAGTCCCCTGGGTATTCACCAAATGCATAGCAGTGGTTGCAGCTCATGTCTGGTTGCAAGGGTTACAAGTGTTCTCCTATCTAGATGACTGCTGGCTCTTTACTGCACCTATCAAGTCTCTACTAATCCAGGTCAGAAACTACTTGCTTCAACTTTGTTCCAACCTGTGAATTACATTAAACCCAGAAAAATCTATTTTTCCCCAGTATTAGTTCTGGAGTTCACAGGAGCTCATTTAGATACAACCATTCAAACTGCAAGGTTACCAGAGAACAGGTTACTAGCCTTAAGCAATCAGGCACAGCTGCATTTATTTTTTATCAGATGCCACCTCCTAGACTAGTTCTTCAACTTCTAAGATTGATAGCAGCTTCCATTACTTTGGTCTTCTTCACAAGATATTATATGAAAGTGTTACAGTGGACTCTAGCAGTCCAATGGTCCATCAGATCGCACCTCATGAGTTTTTCAATAAGCTTAACAAGAATCTGCAGAAATCATGTAAGTTTGTGGATCCAATCTCTAGAGGTGTTTCAGGGCCATCTCTTTGTTCTTCCCACTCCGAAGGCCACAGTGACCACAAATGCTTCCCAGCTAGGATGGGGGGGGGGGGCAATTTCCTGGGAAAGATGGTCCAAGGCTCATAGTGCCCATTAGAGGCCAATCTTCACATCAGTGTCTTAGAGATGAGGGTAGTCCTTCTTATATTGCAAGCCTTTCAGGATTTCCTTCCTCTAGGGGTGATTTCTATCCAGATCAACAACATGTTACTAGTCTGGTACATTAGTAAAATATAGGGAACACACCACCACTGCCCATTATGTTGAAAAGCAATGAGAGTGTGGCTGTGGGTGATATTTTCCAACCATTTTCTGATGGCAATGTATATTCCAGGGAAGACCAACATTTTGGTGTTGAGAAGATCTCTTCTGCTACCTTATAACTGGTATCTCAACCCAACCGTGGAGACACATATCTTTCATTAATAGCACTAGCCATGCTGTGATATTTTTCTTTCCCCATAAATTCCAAATGCAGCAGGTTCTTTGCTCTGATTCTCCTGAAGAGGGAGTCCCTGAGAGATGTTCTGATCCACAATTGGCCCTCCAGTCTCATATACACTTTTCCACCAATTCCACCAATCCCAAAATTTCTACAGAAAGCATTAAAATGGGAAAATAAGGTCATCCTCATTACCCTTTTATGGCTTTGACAGGTTTGTTTTCCCTACCACTGACCTCATCTGGTATACCGTACTTTGGTGCTAGATCTGAATCCAGATCTACTGTCTCTGTCATCCAAGTTGCCTCATCTGGATATTCAAGCCCTAAAGCTAACCACATAGTTTTTCTACTTCTAATAATGGCTAGTCACTCCAGACTTTCATCACAATTGGTCCACATTCTTACCTCTTCTAAGAAAACGCCCATTAGGAAGGTTTACAAAAGTAATTATTTATTTAACATTTGTTTATGGGGAAGGTCCGAATGGTACAGAGTCCATTTTCAGTGGAGGCTCGGGGAGAAATGCTCCAGACGCATATCTTTGGAACATTTACATTTGTGTTTCACAGGAAAATCTAGATCCTTTTTCTACTCCTATGCCAACAACATTATAATTCCTTGTCTCCATTTTTAAGGTTCATTTAGTGGCCATCTAAAATTTACATATGGGAAAGAATCATGCTTTCTTAGCCTCACTCAAATTGTGATAAGCCTTCTTCAGAGGTACTTTTCTAATTAGACCTCCACTTAAAGATCCTACACATCCTTGGGACTTGACTGTCTTGCTACAACCCTTGACTAAAACTCCATTTGAACCTACTGCCAAGGAGGAATTAAAATTTCTGAAAAAGAAAACCTTTTCCTGGTATCCATCCTTTTTGCCGAATGTAGCTTCACAGATGTCACTCAATCAGAAGTCTTCTAGTCTTCTTTCCAAATTTTTGAATAAAGGAAAATACATGCTACATTTGTTGGATGTACACTGTCAGTTATGCTTCTATCAACATTGAAACAAATATTTTAGGAAATTAGATCAATTGTTTGTTTCATGTTCTGAGATCAAGATGGGATCAAGGGGTTTCAAAGGTTACCTTAGCTTGGTGGTTGACTGGCTGTACCTCCCTTGTTTATAAACAAAAGGTTTGGCTCTAACAAACCCACCAAAAGCATGCTCAACAAGATCTGCTTCCACTTTTCCAGCCTTCTTTTCTAGAGCCTCAGTTGATGAAATTTATGCTGCTGCCACCTGGTCTATTGTTCATACCTTCATTTCCCTTTGCAAATTAGATTTGCTTTCTTGAGATAAGGCAGCTTTCAGTTGTGTCATCCTCTGGAACATTTTTCCATTAGACCACCAGTGGAACCACGTAACTAGGGACTCTGTCCCATCAGTTGAGGAATGGACAGAAAAGGCAACATCACATATGAAATTTATATACCTACCATAACAATTTATCTGTGTTGTCTGTTTCTGTATTTCCTCAGCTTCCCTCCTTCTTTCCCCCTTTTCCACTTCATGGAAAGTTTTTCTTCTCTTGGCTTGCGGTATGACTGTTAGTCTGCCCTTCGTATAGCATTACATACTCTTACAACTCCAGGGCAAACTTTTTCACTTTGCTCTGTCCTGTTGGCTTCTAGTAGTACATATTTATAATCTATGTAATTTTTTCATAAGATTAAGAGGCAAACTCAATATGATGTAATGTTGGGACAGGACAGGATTATGGGTAAGGGGAGGAGCCTGAGCTATGGATCCTAAGTTTGAAAAAAAAATGGCCAAAGTTGGATCTGATTAGTTGAGGAAGGGCAGAAACAGACAACACAGATCTATCATGATAAGTACATAACTTTCATTAGGCATCCAGAAGTAGGTTACAATGGTCATCAGGGGAACAGAAAAGAAAGAGCTTGTATACAGGCTGGAGACACTGATCTTATAGTCACTTGAAACTACAGGAGAAAAAGGTGGGGGATATGATATGATTACATACCATACTGTATGAGAAAAGCCAAGTCATACAGCAGAGACCTAGAGAGGGGTGGAACAGGGACACTAGATTCCCCTACTGTAAGAACTCCCAGGACTAAACATCTCCTCTCCTGGGCAGTATCGTAACTGAGTTGAACTGTGACACAACAGCTTAAAACACTCAGCCCAGGAGTGGTATTAGTTACATATTATGTTATAATGATAAAAGGAAGTGCCTATATTAAATAATACCTACCACAAGATAAAGAAACAATTTTAAATAATAAAAAATATCAGCTATTTGATGACATTTATTTGTTACTTATACTGTCAATGTTTTGCTTTACAGCTGCCAGTCTGATTTGAAATTCAGCTCATATTCTTTAAAAGAACAATGCATTCATGAATGGAATATGCCAAATCAATTAGGGTACATCTTAAGAACGTAGCTGGACCAATAAATCATAGCTGAAGAGTCACATTTAGTATTCATGATCAAGGAGATGTTTCTTGACTCCTGATTATAGAAATCAGTGGGGGGCCAATTGTCTGAGTGCAGAGAATCAGTAAGCATTGAAGATTCATAGGTTCATAGGTTCATGGATATATATATACTAGGCTAATGACCACCAGGGCATTTAAAGGCCTAGCTATACATTCCACCCCAACTGGGTGTTTATTAAGAGGTGATATGTTAGTTGGGAATGTTCAACATATTGCGTTGATTTTAGACCTATTTCCAACATTGGAAAACTTTCTTGATATACTTGCTTATAACTGGCATTTCAAATATGTCTCTGATCAAGCACTGCTTTCAGCACACCAGCATGTATTTTGGGCTAGCAAAAGCACTCTGACTACTGTCTGGCCTTTAACAGATTACATTTTAATGACTTTGGATAAAAGATTGCTCTAACAGTTATTTATGTTGCTCTAGCAAAGATTTTTATTCTTCATCTCTTAATGTTAACATACTTCTCATATAAGATATATTATCTTTTGTAAATTGGATCAGTTCAAATAAATGTTTTTCTTAATCCAAAAAAAAAATCTAAGGTAGTCCTATTTGACTCATCCCAAAAGCTTAAATTCTCTCTTTCCACTTTTCCCATTTATGACCATTTGAATAACTTTCTAGAAAGTACTTCCTCTTTTAGATATTTATGCTGTCAGATCTATAAGTTTCTAAACTTTCAGTTGCATATTCAGAAAAGTAAATAAAAAATTCAACAGTTTGTGTTCTGGGCTTGCAAGATATCCCATTTTTTTATCCACTGTAGTCAAAGAAGCTATAGGCACTTGGAATTTAATTGCCTAACTTGAATATAACTTTCCTTTAATCTCTTCTGCTTCAAAAAAAAGAAAAAAAGAAAACTTAATTTCTTTCAAGTTATATTCAACGTGCTTAGTCATTTTATTACCCTTTTACTTAGAACAAGCCAACTGGCCACCTGTTCAGCAAAGATCACATCTTCTTCTTGGTATACAACTATTCAAACTTCTATTTCTTAACTTCTTCATTTTTTACAAATGTATTTACTGTAGATCAGAGTGTAAAGTGTGTGTGCTTATATCTTTAAGAAGCATGCAAGGCCATACATGCACATATATAACCTGCACAACCTTTGTGCCATTTTGTAGAAACAGCTAGGGAGTGAGCATGCATGATCATAGTCATTAATTATATATAAGTTATTTAAGCTACAGTCAATAGTCAGCAATAGTAATGTGTTTGTATATAATAAAGCTGCTTGAACAGAACTCATGAAGATTCATTTATTCGTGTCCTAACATGAAAGTGACATGGTGTCAGAACCAGGATGGAAGAGAGAAGAATATTCTGAGCCATGAGATGTAAAGATGACAGTGAAGGTAAAACCGAGAGCAACGAACACAAACATAGCCAGAAAGAATCAAAGGTAATGAGAAATAAAACAAATTATTTACTCAATGCGAAAGACAATAAAGGGGCATTACAAGGGCACAGACCACATTATCAGGATAGTGGAAAATACAAAAAGTTTGTTAACTAAAGAAAATGTTTAAGATAAAAGTATTTGAGGAAATGATTAACTGTAAAGGAAAACAAGTATATTTAAAGCAGAAAATGAGTATGTTTAAGGCAAAACAAGCGTGTTTAAGGCAAAGTTGGCATGTTTGAGTAAAACGATTACAATAAGAAAAGAAAAGGCCACACTAAGCAAAAATAAAGCAATGCAACTGCATGTGTTTTGGCAAAGTGCTGTATTTGGGCATAGCTATGACTTCGTATTGTATCATGGGCATGATTAAAGTTATTTGAAGTATCTCAGAGTGTGTAAAAGTTCTTACAGAGTGTGCTTATTACTGTGCATGCATTTTAAAGAGTTCATTGTGTGCAAAGTGCAATTATTTTGTGCAATCCAAAGTATAGCTGCTTTGAAAAGTTTTTGTGCTGGGTGTGTATTTTAGCAAAGTACTGCCATTACAGAGTGCTTCTCATACTGTAAAGAGTTGCCTAGCAAGGTATCACCATTCTGGGGACATTTCAGTGTGCTGTATGCAGTTATTCACCAAGTGCAGTTACTTTGAAAAGTTATTAAGTTTTGTGCAACAGATGTTCGACTTATTCACATTGTGCAGTTGCTTGGCATGTTTCTTACACTGATAAGAGGTGTTTTCTTGCAAAAGATGACATTACCAGAGTATTATAGTGATCTCGAGTTATTCAGTCGCATCGTAAAGTTCTTGAATGCTTCTTAAAGTGTTGACTTTAGCAAATGATGGTAAATGACTGTAGCATTTCTGCCTTCACCGATAATATTCTGAAAGCATCGAAAAGCCTGAGAAGTTATTTTGCAAAGTTCAGTAAAACATCGAAAAGCCCAAGAAGTTATTTCACCAAGTCCAGTAAAGTATTGAAAAGCCCTAGAAGTTTATTTGGCAAAGTTCAGTCATTAGAAAGTACTACAAGTTCATTCATTCACATAATTCCGATAAGCCTAACGAATGTATACGTTCAGACCACGAAGGCATTGGATAAGTACTGTTTATGCCAGATATTTATGCATATGTGCATGTGTGTATATTCATACTTATTCACAACCCCCTTCGCTGGTATGTGTTAATATGGCAGACGGATTTCAAACCCCCCCTACCACTTATGTTTGATCAGAATATTGCAGAGAACTGGAGAATATTTGAACAAGAGTACGATATTTTCATACAAGCAGCTTATGCAGATAGAGATGCATGCACCAGGGCATTCATTTTGCTAAATCTAGCAGGTTCAAAGGCCATAGAAAGAGACCATTCATTTGTCTATGTACCAGCAGTGTAGGAAGGAGAAAGTGCAGACTCCCATATTGTTGTACAAGCTGAATCAAGGAAAGACCCTGAGTGTTTGAAGTGCAACTTTAGAGAAATGTGCAACCCCAGATGAATATTACATTAGAGAGGTATTTGTTTTGCACAAGAGATCAGAAACCAGGGGAAACATTTGCAGCTTATATAACTGACTTGAGAAACAGAGCTAAGATTTGTCGGTTTGGTGATCTAAAAGATGAGCTGATAAAGGACAGGCTTGTTTGTGGTATTAACAGTGCTGCTGTGAGAAAGATTTTACTTCATGACAGTGATTTAATGTTGAGCAAAGCCACAGAGATTTGCCAAATCCATGAGGTGACAGAGAAACATACAAGTATGCTTGTGAGTGACAAAAGCTTGGTTTCAGTTGGCTCCAGGGTAAACGTAGGCAGTACACAACATGTGGCAAACAAGAACAGGCCTAAGCACATGGCAGCTGCAGGATTTGCAAAGAAGCCACAAAGTTTTTTTAAAAGTTCCAAGAAAGGTGCAGGCTCCAGCTCCAGCTCAGTGCAATATAAATGTGAATCAGCAAAAGCCAAATCTGGCTTTATTGTTAACTGTCACAATTGTGGTGCGAATCATGAGTCTAAAAGAGAAAAGTGTTTAGCATTTGGTCAGCGATATCACAAGTATAAAAAATGGAACAATTTCCAAACGTTTTGTAAATCAAGTAAGCCTCAAGCAGTTGTAAAGAAAGGTTGCACAAAAAACAAGTTGATCAAGTAGAGCAGAAGCAGTCAGCTTTCTATGTAGATGGTGTATCAGTGGTTGGTGAAAGAGTTGATGCAGTAAACTTAATAACAAGAAGTGAAGTGTTTTGTACTGTCTGGATCAATGGAAAATCCACAGAGCTCAATGTAGACACTGGGTCATAGTGTAATGTTATATCAGCAGACACATTTGTGAAAGTGAGAACTAATGAACAACTCAATGTAACCAGCAGTGCGAGACTTGTTATTTATGGAGGTGAAGAAATTCAAACCAAAGGTTTTGTAATACTTTCATGTTATTCGGCCAAGAACTGTTACAACTTGTTATTCTACACAGTCTGAAGACCAGTGCAATCTTTACTGTGTCTCAAAAATAGTTTAAGAATGAATCTGCTTCCTTTTGCTAAAGAAGTTCATCATGTGAGTGCAGTTCCAAGTTCCAATTTTCCCAAAGCCATTTTCTCAGAGTATGCTGATGTTTTCGATGACAAACTGGGCAAACTTCCAGTTGTGTATTCTATGAAGTTAGACCCAGAGGTTGCTCCAGTAGTCAGACCAGCAAGAAGAGTTGCAATACTGTGCAAGATAAAGTTAAAGCTCAGCTGGATAAAATGGTGCAGCAAGGAGTGATTTGTCCAGTCACAGAACCAATTGAATGGGTGTCGTCCATGGTAGCCGCTCACAAAAAAGGCTCAGATGAAATGAGAATATGCATTGACCTGAGAGATTTGAACAAAGCAAGATTGTATCATCCAATGTGCAGAGTTGAAGAAGTTGCAGCTCTAATACCGAATCCCACTGTATTTTCTGTTTTGGATGCAAAGAGTTCATTTTAGCAAGTGATGTTTGATTGCAAATCTTCATTTCTAACTACTTCTGGTACTCTGTTTAGCAGGTACAGATTCCTAAGGATACCATTTTGGAATAAATTCTGCAAGTGAAGATTTTCAGTGTGCAATGGAACAAATTTTTTCAGGTTATCCTTGTGCCATAATAGTAGACGATCTGTTGGTTGGAGGCAATGGTGAAGCAGAGCATGACAGAAACCTCAAGAAAGTTATAGACAGAGCACATGAAGTAAATTTGAAGTTCAATCCTCTGAAGTGCAAATTCAGACTTCCAGAAGTTACATACATAGGTCATTTGTTTACAAGTACAGGCTTGAGACCAGACCCGACCAAGCAAGCAGCTATTCTAGAAATGTCAGTGCCAGACAATGTACAAAGTTTGCAGTGTTTTCTGGGCATGGTCAACTATTTAGGCACATTTATACCAGACGTCAGTGAGTTAACAGCATCTTTAAGAGAGCTAACACACAAAAATGTTACATGGTCATGACTGGAACAACATCAGAAGGCATTTGAAGACCTTAAGCAGAAAATTGCCACCCCACCTACGTTAAAATACTATGATGTGAACAAACCAGTTATTCTTTTGTGTGATGCTTCAAAATTTGGGCTAGGTGCAGTTATACTTCAAGAGGGCAGACCAGTAGCCTATGTATCTAGGGCACTAACCCAAACTGAGATGCAGTATACTCAAATTGAGAAAGAGCTTTTGGCTATAGTATTTGCATGCTCCAAGTTTCATGATTATATTTATGGTCGAGCTATTCAGATTGAAACTGATCATCAGCCTTTAGTTACTATTCTAAAGAAGCCTATCATTCTGTTCAAGTAAGATTAAAAAGAATGATGCTCAAATTGCAAAAGTACAATTAAGTACAATTTCAAATTGGTCTACACTAAAGGCAAAGTACTTTATCTGGATGATACTTTATCCAGATCTCCTAGAAATACAACAGAACAGCTTGATGCAGAGACTTTTGACTTTGATTTGATGTCAGTGCCCAATTTCTCAAGCACTAGACTAGATGGGTTAAGAGATCACACTCAGACTGATCCAATTTCACAGAAGCTCAATCACTATATTAATGTCGGATGGCCGTCAAAGCAATCTAGTGTATCACTTGCAAGCGTATTTTCCTTACAGAGATGAATTGTTGATGGAAGATGGCATTATTTTCAAAGGTCCTAAAATTGTTGTTCCTGCTTCCTTACAACAAGAATATATTCAGATTTTGCATCGTGGTCACCCAGGATTCACATCCCCTAAGAGAAGAGCAAGAGAATTAGTATTTTGGCCTTCATTATCAAAAGACATTAATAGAGTTCTTTCTTCTTGTTGAGTATGCAATAGTACTGGATCACATTTGCAAAGAGAACTGCTTCAGCTAAGTCCAGTTATTGAACTACCTTGGTCTACTGTAGCAACTGATATCTTTGAGTGGAACAATCAACACTACTTAGTTTTGATAGACTCTTATTCAAATTGGTTCGAAACTGATCTACTACCAAACTTAACCTCAACTACTGTTATTACTAGGTTGAAACATCATTTCTCAGTTCATGGTAGTCCACACAAACTTTTTTCTGACAATGGTACTCAATTCACTAACCAGTTGTTTTAGAAATTTGCAAAATAATTGGACTTTGTACATGTCACTAGTAGTCCTGAATATCCTCAAGCCAATGGTCTAGCTGAATGAGCAGTACAGAGTACAAAGCAATTACTTGAAAAGTCAAAGTATGACAATACCAGTGTATTCTTGAATTTGCTTAATCTCAGAAACATACTCAGTGATGTTATTCTTGGCTCACCTGCTCAAAGACTACTTTCCAGGTGAACTAGAACTATGCTACCTATTTATTCAAGTTTGTTGCAGCCTAAATCTAAGAACACTAAGTCCATCAAAGCTCAGTTGTTTAAGGAAAGCTCAGTTGTTTAAGAAGCATAATATCCTGAAATCTAGTTACGACAGATCGAGCAGATTAATTTGTCCACTGAGGGAAGGAGAGACGGTACGAATCCAGACAACAAAAGGTTTTGATTGAACAGGACAAATTACAGGCATCTGTGCAGAGCCAAGATTTTACTTGGTAAATTCCAAAGGAGCGGAGTATAGTAGGAATTGCAGACATCTTCTTCCTGTACCAGAACCATCATCATCATCATTGCAGTCACAATATTGTATCTGTGATGCAAATTCTAAACCAAAGAGTGAGTCAGAAACTGTTTACAGACCAGAATGTGTTGAAAAGTCTAATTCTGCTCCTGAGAGTAATTTGAACATTCCACAGGTCATCCACTTTGCAGAAGCTGTCCCAGTTGCTAAATCTAATTCCCAATTTTATGTCACATGATATGGACAAGTGTCT
The DNA here is from genome assembly GCF_019279795.1 of Protopterus annectens. Taxonomy (NCBI): domain Eukaryota; kingdom Metazoa; phylum Chordata; order Ceratodontiformes; family Protopteridae; genus Protopterus; species Protopterus annectens. The sequence continues at coordinate 1,777,489,293 of NC_056733.1, read as the reverse complement.
AAACCAAGTGTGAAATATGCAGCAACATGTACTTGACTGTACATACCTATATGTTTAATATTGTATAATGCATGTCTATAGATTACCTGTGATTTCTGCATGCCAAACAGTCTCATAGCAATTGTATGGTGTATTTCTCAAAGAGGGAGAATGTAGATCAGAGTGTCAAGTATGTATGCTTATATCTTTAAGAAGCATGTGAGGCTGTATGTGCACGTATATAACCTGCACAACCTTTGTGCCATTTTGAAGGAGCAGCTAGGGAGTGAGCATGCATGATCATAGTCATTAATTGTATATAAGTTACTTAAGTTACAGTCAATAGTCAGCAATAGTAATGTGTTTGTATATAACAAAGCTGCTTGAACAGATGCACAAAGACTCGTTTATTTGTGTCTTAACACGAAAGTGACATTTACCATTAGAGAAAAAATGTATAACTTTAGATCTCAATCAAATTAAGCTCCTTCGCTGTTTACATACCTCTTCTCAGAAAAATCTAGTGATCAAAACTTCTCTGTTATTGGTCCAAAAACTTGACATTCTGTTCCACCTATCATAAAAGACTGTAACACTCTTTTCAGATTTCAGGAAATGGTTTAAAATCTTATCTCTTAATTTTTCTGCATTCTATTGCTTTCGTGATATTACTTGACCTTTTTTCTAATGTTCCTATACTTTCTCCTTTGCCATTGACTTCATTTTAAACATTCGTGAAATTCAATGAGAGTTACTGAGATTTTCATTCTTAGTTTTCTCCTTTCCTTTTTCTTTATTTTCAATCCATTTCAATTCCTTCATGTTTTTACTTTTTTCCTTTCCTTCCTTCCTAATATGTATGTTTTCACTTCAGCTTGGCTCACTTTTTATCTTTCATCTCATTATTTCATCTGTTTTTAGTTTTATGCTTTTTCTTTTCTTCTTTCTTCTTCATTTCCTAATTTACTTCTGCTTTGCTCTATTTGTATAGTACCTTCTGCATAATTTGAATAATTTTCTTTATTTTTATGTGCCTTTTGTCATGCTTTTTCATATAGGATTGCAGTTTGATTAGTTTGTTCTCATTTGTGTATTTGAAGATTTTTCTTTGCAATCCATTTTGTTATTGTAATATTTTTGAAGTTATTTTTCCCTGACAGTTCATGAAATTGGTCCTCTTGGATCACTGTTCTGTCCTGGTTATCAAAATAAATAAATACACACATACATACATACACACACACATAAATCATGTAAGTCATTCTCTCATAAGTAGAAAGCCATCTGCATGTAGACTAACCAAGAAAGAAAAGACTGGAAATAAGTCTGCTGTTGTCCAAATCATCAGATCTAAATCCATCATCTTTAGAATAGTTATAACCAAGGCTTTGTTTAAAGGAGATGGAAAGACTTCATCTTGAAAAGAAGCAGCAACAATCTGATATAGACATGAACTGAACAACCAAGATGGGATAAAACCTGTTTGATGAAAAATTGGTCCAATACATAGTTTATTCTGCTCATGGAGAACACTATAGAATCAGTTCATTGTAAGCTGGAATTAAGAAGTCACACTAATTTAAACCATGCTAATCTTCCTAGGATAAACCATATGTGATACGGACTTTGTCAGCCTGAAGATGGACTCGACCAAAAAAAAAAACATGCCCTTCAGTATACCACGTCTTAATATGTTTGAAAGTGAAGTTGGGAAGTCTAGTATGAATGAAAGGCAAGAGAAACAGTTGTGAATCCTCTGCCATAAATATATCACATGGCTAATTTAGTAAAACCAAAAATCAGGCTAACTAAATTAAAATAACTATAAAGAGTGTTTTCTCTCCCTCTTCTCTCTCTCTCTCTCTCTCTCTCTATATATATATATATATATATACATATATAGATATACATATGAAGTTAGAATAAGAAATGGAATCTCTGATCTGAAGATTTACCAGTAAAATAAAATAAAAATAAATGAAAACACTAATCAGTAACTAAATTAGGCACAATGGAAAAATAAAGTCTACAAGTAAACTGATGATGAAACATCAAATATATATGTATATGTTTGTATATATATGTGTATATATATATATATATATATATATATATATATATATATATATATATATATATATATATATATATATATATATATATATATATATATATATCTATATATATATATATATACATACCCACACACACACACATATATATATATATATATATATATATATACACACACATATATATATATATATATATATATATATATATATATATATATATATATATATATATATATATATATATATATATATATATATATATATATGTGGATCTACTTCAGTAGATCGAACTTTTACAAGTTCGAACCACATATGGCCAAGACCGTATGTTCGAAATCATAAAAGTTTGAACACTGAAATAAAAACACATAAAACAAAAAAACACAAAACTAAACGTAGCAGGGGGGCTATGCCCCCCTGCACCCCCACACCCCCCTTACTTAAATATACCAACTCCAAGATCGCACTACATTGTGGAAATGGGAAATCTTCCCTTTCCGCTCTGTACGGAGATCTCCATTCAGTCCGATCTAACTTTTATAAGTTCGAACATATGGTCTCGACCATATGTGGTTTGAACTTGTAAACGTTCGATTGACTGAAGGGGACCCATAGATATATATATATATATATATATATATATATATATATATATATATATATATATATATATATATATATATATATATAAAAAAAAAAAAAAAATATATATATATATATATATAAATATAAAATATATATAGATAGAGAGTGTGTGTATGAGTGAGTGAGTGAGTGAGTGAGTGAGTGAGTGAGTGACTGAGTGGATGTGTTTATTAAATGTGCGTTTTGTTAAGTGAAGACTTGTATGTGATGATTTGTGGTCAGATGTTTAGTTTATCAAAGTTGTGTTTAGTCAAATTGTATTTGGTTGAAATTGTAGTTGCTGATGTTTGTAGCCATATAGCTGAAAGGTGAGGGTTTTGTAGGGTTTAGTTTCCATGACTTGTAAGTAGTAGGAGGTTAATTTTGCAGTGTTGTACTGCTTTGGACTTGTGTTCATTGGCATACCTTCTGTTTATTTTAATTGCCGTTTTGACTAATGTGGATTCAAATTTTGTTAGAGAATCACTGCAGGTGTGATATATATATATATATATATATATATATATATATATATATATATATATATATATATAAAATACAGAGATATACATATATAGATATATACAAATAACTGTATTTTTTTCACTTGAGTTTGACTCACTTTTTATCTTTCAGCTCATTATTTCATCTGTTTTTTACCTGTTTCGTCTGACACAAGAATGAATAATAAACAGGAAAACATGATAGTAAACATGTACAGGAAATTAGTCAGAGAAGAATTAAATTGGTAGAAATAATGCTTACTGATACATCATTAAACATTAGGGCATATGTGAAGGTATGTGATTCAAGCAATAAATAAAATAAAAAATAAAATAAGATTGATAGGTAGGTAACTGATACCAGAATGTCCCACACAAAGCACTTAATATTGGATGGTTCATAGGTAGGTACTAAGCTATTGGCCCTGGGGCCTATATACACCTAGCCAAAAAGGATCCCTGGCTTTTGCCACCCAAGAAAGCCCCTGAAACCAGGCAGTAAGAGCATTGCAGATGATTTACTGAGATTCCATAGGTCAATGAAGCACTAAGAAAGTAAAGAAACCAGCAGCAAGTAAAGTACCTTATTGATTGTGATTATCCATTGGGTTCTTTGGACAAGGGGAAACTATTACTAATAAGTGCAGTTAAAGAAATAGGTATGAAATCCAGGCATGTGGAAGTAGTGAGACAGTCTAGTTAAATAAGTACTCAAGAATGCAAGTAAAAAGGAAAAAGTAAAGTTCCCAGATATAGCTAAGAGGGTAGTGGGAAAAGTTCAGCAAGTATGGGACAACAACAGCAGTGTTCTGGGTTTCAGTATCAAGAAAATGATAGAATATGCAAAACAAATCAGGAGTCAAACCTAGGGCAGCAAAATAGGCTGCCTCATCCAAAAACATGACAAATCAGAAACATCTGGTAGGAAGATCCCCCTCACCAAAATGCAACTAACATTATGGCATATGGGAGTGTAAGTGATTGTTTAGTGAGATGTCAGAAGTACCAAAATACCAACAGCTTCTCTGTCTGAGGCACCTCACCAGAGATACATTATGTAGAGAAGACCCATTGCCATGTTAAATAACCCACAGTGTAGCGCATGGACAATACTTAACTGTCACTTAGTATGTCTGACATTTCACACACCTTTGCACTGTGTAGGGGCAGGACCTTCCTGTCCGTCCCATGCAGACATAACCGTGAAGTATGGAACAGCAACTGGTCAGCAGTCATGTGACTGGCAAGTGACAGCCAATGCATCAGTGTTTTCTTCCATTACTCCGCTCAAGGTGCAAAAGCTTAGATGTCGACCACTTTGACCAGTGAGTTTATGAGTTTGTCAAGATGTAAAACAAAGTATACTGTAGGAATGTCTGCACGTAAAAGTGTGCATCTGTGTATATATGTGTGTCTCTGTATTATGTGCATATCTATTTCATACCTTTGATCTTACTGAACTTTGACTTAAGTTTATATGTACACTTGCAGGTATGCTACAAAGGTTATATGCCATTTTACAATGACCTAGACTGAAACTGAAGAGAGAGAGAGAACTTTACTATTTCTGCAGAAGTTACTACAGGTGAACATATTCCTACAAATTTCCCCCAAGCTGAAGTTATCACTAATTGGCTTACGTAAAAGTAGTTGCATATTGTAATAGGTTACACTACTTAAGCTGCTTTTCTTCTATTCTTTTTTTTTTTGACTTCTTAAGCAATGGGGTTAAAAATTTAATTCAATTTTTGAGGACACTGTTTTAAACTAGTTAGGTAAGTCCAGATTACAGTTAGAATAATTGTTTGCTGAATTTATTCTCATCCAAATGGTTCTTCTGCTACACCAGATTCTGAAAGTGCTTGCCACACACACTGGATGACTAGATTACAACAAGCTCACCAAACACATGCATATATGCTCCTTTTCTTCCAAATATTATTTCTGATCAATGTGCTTATAAGAGCACCGTATCATTCAGATAATAAACTCCTCACCTATAATACATTTCAGGTCTTTCCATTTAAAGCTGCCATGGAAGAAATCTAGTTTAGTCATTCAGATAAATTGGCCCAAACTATACCCTTTAAGTATGGTTGCTGTGACACTGAATATTTTTCAGCATATAGTTAGCATCTAGGACCTAATTTTTAAACTTAACTTCTACAAGATTATGTGATCCTTAGCTAACCTTGGACTTCCACCCCTTCCCTAAAGACTCATATAAGATATGTAGGGAAAAGGGAAGTAAACCAGGACAGTTTTACTTCTCCAGAGCTGAACAATAGTAATCATTAGTTCATCCAAAACCTTTTTAGAAAATCATAGATTGGTCCTCACTTCATTCTTTACTTTCATTCTCTGTTCCATACAATCCTAACCAAAGAACTAGATGATACGAGCACGTTTTCTGGGACCCACACACTCATACGCATCCTATTCCTGTCCATAACCAATTCTCTCTTAAAGACACTACTTCTTATAATGTCCCTGTACTCTGCCCTAAACTGTACACATAGTGCATTTCTAGTGAAGAAGCTCCTTTTAAGTATGCCAAGATGAACTTACCCACAGAGACCTGACATTCCTCTTCCCTTGCAATCACAGCTAATTCAATAGTAGGAATTTTCACCTTCACTGTCTACAGGTATTATTTCTGCTCTCTGGAAACATGTTATCATAGCTCCTATACCTAAGGTTTGTCAAATGTAAAAATAAGCACAAAAGCAAACAAATAAATACAATGTATCCCAGTTTTGGAAAGAGCAACACTGCTTCTCATCTCAAGGAATTATTTTTCATACTGACCATCTGCTGACTGGTATGAAAAACATATTTTCCAGATCCCTCTTTGAAGTAAATAACCACACCACTTAGGATATGTTGACCATTTCATTAAATAACTGAATACAAGAATAATTCCACAACATTCAATATCTTAACTTTACAACATAAAAGGTTTACAGGCAGTAGGCAGCATTACCCACTCATCTTCACTCCGTCTTGATGTAAAGCAGCGTTAAATCAAACCACTCACTTAAACCCCAAATCATGTTAGAAACAGTGTGATACTAATCACTTACATAACAAACAACCACCACAAATCAACCCATTTTGTCTGTCCACCAAACTGTTATCCCACAGATCTCATGAATGTTTCAACTTGCTACAAAGTCCAAAATATATTGCTAAAGGGTGGGAGGGGCTCAGCAAGCCCATACCAAATTCTGACACCTTGATTCCCAGCTAATGAGTAAAACCCCTCTAACTCCTCCTTACCTTCTACATCACTAACTACTAAAACACCCCCTCCATTCCTTTTCAGTTTAACTGTCTCTCTCTCCCAATTCACTATACCTAGCCTTCTTCCCATTAACTACCTTCCTTGCCTCTTGCTATCCTTACCCACAGCCCATTCTGCTGAGTCTATGGACAAATTAGTCTGAGTCCAAACTGCAATTGTCCAGATCCCCCTTCCAAGTAAATAACTACACCACTTGGGATAAGATGACCATGTCTTAACTTCACAACATAGAAAGTTTACAGTAGGCAGTGTTACCTGTTCACCTTCACTCAGCCTTGATGTAAAGCAGCATTGTCACTCCACTCGCTTAAACCCAAAAACCTGTTAGAAACAGCATGATACCGCTCAGTTCTATAACAACCAACCACCACAAATCAAAACAAGCTGGAATTAAAGGGAAGAAGGGGAAACAGAAGACAGGTTCATTAGAACCCATCTTCTTTGTCCACCTGCCTGATAACAGGCTGTCCCCCCTTCTTCCCACAGCTACAAAATCTCAATTAAATTCTTCAAAAATAAAAAGAGATGCACATTAAACAAATCCAGACTAAGATCAAAGTGTTCCCCATCCTTCTGATATCAGATAGCAACTCTGCCATCAAAATCTCTGTGCCTGATAGAATAAACACCTAACTGTCCCAAACCATTTGCAAGCCTATGGATAAGAAAATGATGTGCTCATTCAACACATAAATTTAATAGCATGCCTCCATACTAGTCGCGGTACTATTTCTGATCAAGCTATCAGCATGGAAGGATACTTATGCCTCACATTCACCAAATCCTCCACTCTTGTAACAATTGCCATTTAGGAATTATCCCAAGATCATTAGCTGTCAAGTAAAAAACTAAAGTATGCAGCAATCCAATCTGGAGCTTGATGTCTTCCAACTTGTCCATAAGTTGAAGTTAGACCTCGTTAGGTGTTAACCTTGCCATGACACACTCCAGTCGCATTCTTGCAAGTGCAAATCAGCTCCTTCTGATCTGATTGCAGCTTGCTTTACTGCTAAGTACACAAATGAATGGCCCAGTATGATAACAACCCCACATGGAGAGAAAAAAAATTAGTAACATACCAACTACACTGGCCCCGATTACCTAATATAAGTTAAAAATGCCTTTTATGACTGTCAGCCCATTCTCTTTATTGCTTCCATCGATCTCCCCTCTTGAGCTAAATCTGATGCTCTTCCTATGTAAAATAAATACATTGAAAACCTCGACCCTTGAATGCCCTGACATTGAAATGCCCTTCTAACCAAGTGGATAAACTGGCTAGCCTCCACTTTTGTGTAGAAAAAACTAGATCCAGAGGCATGCCACCATATGAACTCTGAAGCTTTTTAACCCATGCTACAGGGCAAAGTAACTCCCCTGTTATAAAGAACAACCAAAGACATTTAACACATTCAGATCTTTTAAGCATGACACTTTTAAATGTTATAAATGTGTCTATTGCATGTATCTGTTTATTGAAAGTTGTATGCACCACACTCTGTTTAAAAATACTTTTTTCCTACAATCTTTTAGCACCTGTGGCACAAAGAATGTTATATACATGGCCAAATGTATTTCCTGTGAGGCGTAATATATTGGAAAAATTAATAAGAAACTTAAAGTATGAATTGGCAATCACCTTTCAGATATAGCTAGGCAAGTATATACAAATGCACTTTACAAGCATATTAGCTTGATTGATAAAACACGTTTTTAGATTTCTTATTTTACAAGTGATACAGACTCCCATTAGGGGAGGAGTGTTAGTAAATATTATAGAGAAGGAAGAACCTAAGTGGACCATGTGTTTTCAAGTGCATGTTCCTCCAGGCCTAAACGGTAGTGTTAGTATTTAGCCAGTGTTGAAAGAGCTGCATAACCAAGTGTAGTGTGACTATTTCTTTAAGTTAACTGAATTTTAGTCATATGACAATTCAGTGTTTTTGATCATGATCAATGTTTTTAATTGAAGCGTGATGAGAAAGCTTTGACTAGCATGATTACATTTGTTTTATAGTGACACTGTGGTTCTTGGTGACTTTTATTTGTTTTGCTATTCGAGTATTTTAAAGTCAACTGATTTATTGCTAATTTGTTCTGTTTTTTGCTTTTTTTGTTCTGGTTGCTGTTTTGTCAATGTAGCAGGCATGAGTGTCCCTGGAGTTTTACCTTCTACCAGTAATTTACCTGTGAGACCTATTATGACAATTCATAAATTGACTGACATTTGTCAAATACTAATTTTATGGAAGTCACAGCTGATATCGCTCAAACAAGGGTTGAACTAGCACCTAACGAAGACCTCTTACAACAGTATTGAGGTAACCCTGAGCAGTTTGAACAAAAACAGTTTTCAAAGGCAGCAGCTTGGTTTTGATATCTATTTGAGACATAACATTGCTCCCAGGGGCCTTCAAATTTTAAAAATGCCCACTTAATGTACAAAATGTCCTGAGCTTTTCAAGCAGTGGCAAGCAGTAAACTTGAACTGCTCATGTCGGTATATGAAAATTATGAATATTTTCTTCAAACCAATTGAGCTTGTGCTAAAAACTGAGGTCAAACAACTATATAATGCATTGATTGAAAATGTTGAACTCAATGCTCATTCCACACTTTTGCATGAAACTACTGATTGTGTTCTATCATTTGAAAAGCGTCTCATAGAAACCAAGAGATGCAAATTGAGAATGGATTTTAATAATTTTAAATCTGGCCAAATATTTTCATGGTCCAGTAGGAAAGGAGATGTGACAACACATGGTGTGGATTTTAATTCCGTAGTTTCCAACTCTGTGGTTCCTGACACTCAGGTTTCTGAACAACAGTGTGTTTTAATAGACCTGCCATAGTATCAGTTTTATATCTAGTGGAATTTCATATATTACATCAACAAGCACTACCTTTCCCAGAACTGAGACCACGTACAAAAAGTTATCAGAACAACAAGAAGGGCAAGAAGACAGGTCAGTGACCACAAATGAAAAGCCAGGCAAAAACATAAGTGATGGACAAAGTTGTGTATTTAATTTATCTAAACATGTTTTAATGGAAGTTAAAATGAGTGCAATTATTTTTATTCCAGCACAATGTTGACATTTCTCAGACTCTCATAGAGTTCAAATATTTTGTGAGATCATTAAATCTGAAAGTGTTATCTGGTCAGCAGAATGTTTTTAATTCTTATACCATGGGCGTTCCTTCATTGAAGGTTGTGTGTTAGGCCCAGCAAGCCAGCACGTAAAACTCTACTGCCAATCATTAGTGGACCGGAGTTCCGCTGTGGTGACCCCTAACCGGGAAAAGCCGAAAGACACAAACATACCATTAAATGCAGAAGTGCATTTGTACCTCCCAGTAATTCACTTATACAAGTATTTGAAAAGGCTGTTGAGCTAGAGATTTATGATTTGTATAAGACGAAGAAGAAATAATTTTATAATTTGACTTTAGAACAGTCAGAAACTCTAGAATCACTTGTTAATTACGAAATGTGCTGACAAAGGTGGAGGATTAGTTAGTTTTGATACAAATTTTTATTTCAGATACTAGCGACAGAAGATTATGTTGAGATTAGTAGTTATGCTTGTTCCAGTATAATAAAATATGTTGAACATTTACTTGAAGATATGCATCTACAGGGGCAAATAAGTATTGAACTTTTGCATTATTTACAAACTACTGATCCTAGGATCCCCCTGCTATATGTTATACCCAAGATACACAAATCTCTTGTGGACCCAATGAGACCGATTGTCTTAGAGTGTGGTTGGGTCACCAATCCACTTTCAAAGTACTTAGATTTGAAACTTAAGGAAAGTTTGAAAAATGTGACCACTATTATTAAAGACACTTCTGACTTTCTGTCTAAGTTATATGATCGGTCTATTAATAAAAATTTGACCAATAGTTTTTTTCATTACATTAGATGTAGATTCACTCTTCACTGTAATTCCTAATCTTGAAGGTATTGAAATAACAAGAACACATTTATTATATACACCAGGGTTTGATTGCAGTGGTATTGATTTTATTTGTCAGTTGATGCAGATTGTATTGACAGCCAATGTATTTATTTTTCAAGAAAAATTCTATAAACAACAGAAGGGTGCTGCAATAGGTACTCCCGTTGCAAACACGTATGCTAACATTGTAAGGCATTCTTGGAAATGGCATTTTGTGTTAAATGAAGATACAAACCCCTATTTTAATAATGTTTCTTTTTACAGGAGGTTTGTGGACAGTCTTTTCCTTATTTGGGAAGGTGATCTAATTAGATTTGAAGAATTTTTGACATACATATCTGCATGTACTTCTTTTTTGCATTTCAAGAAATGTATTGGTGTGAATAGCATCAACTTTATGGACATCATAGTTATAAAGGACCACACAGGGAAACTTTATACAACTTTGTATAAAAAGGATGTTAGATGTAATAACTTTCTCCATAGGTCAAGCATGCATCCCTCACTTATATTTAACATTATTGTTACAAATCAGATGTGCAGAGTTATTTGGCTTAATACTAGAGATGAAGTCATGTTTCACCAGCTGCAGAATTTATCAGCTGACTTTATACAAAGGGGTTATTGCCCAGATGTTGTCAAGCGTAGTCAAAAGAATGTAGAGAGTAAATGTAATTCTGATACTGGATGTATTTTTTCAGGATGTAAGTAGTCAAATAATCCAGGGCAGGAAATGGATATAGATGTATGCCAAATAATTGTAATACCAAAGATATTCAAAATATAATTAAAAAATACTGGCCAATTGTTGAGCAAATGCCTGGATTTATGACTAATGGGCAAAATGGTCTTAGATTTGGCTATAAAAGATATATTAATCTTAAAAACTGCCTCTGTTATAAAGAATAACCAAAGACATTGGACACATTCAGATCTTTTAAGTGTGAGGCATATTATATCGGCAAGACTAATAAGAAGCGTAAAGTCCGAATTAGTAATCACCTTTCCGATATAGCTAGGCAGGTAAATATAAATGCACTTTACAAGCATATTAACTTAACCGATGAAACACGTTTTTAGATTTCTTATTTTACAAGTTACAGACTCCCATTAGGGGAAGAGATTTAGTAAATATTACAGAGAAATAAGCACTTAAGTGGATCATGTGCTTTTGAGTTCACTTTCCTCCAGGCCTAAGTGGTAGTGTTAGTATTAAGCCAGTGCTGAAAGAGCTGCATAACCAATTATATTATGACTATTTCTTTAAGTTAATTGAATTTTTAGTCATATGACAATTCAATGCTTTGATCATGTGATGGTTTTAAATGTATAAAAGGACATTTTTTTAATTGTGATAACATTAAGTCTGATGAAGCGTGATGCAAAAGTTTTGACTTGTGTGATTAAATTTGTTTTATGGTGACACTTGTGGTTCCTGATGACTTTTATTTGTTTTTCTGTTCGAGTGTGTTAAAGTCACCTGGTTTATCGCTATGCTGTTCTGTTTTTTTTTTATTTTATTTTTTTGCTCCCTAACTCTAAATGCTCCTTTGTATATCCACACTGCCAAAGTGTGTACTCCTTTGAGTTTCCCATTAATAACCTCAAACCTAACAACATTACCCTAACAGCTTGCTTCATCATTGGTAGCCACCATTCACATCTCCTACCTTGTACCTGCTCCCACCCTTTCAATATACACACTAGTAGCCATGATTTGGTTAAATCTTTGAGACTGACTACTCTGGTAAACATGCTAATAGCTGCGAAGTGTACTCTAAAAGACCTAACTGCCCACCTTTCAAGCCATTTACTTGAGAAATAATGCAATAACAAGTCCAATGGTCATACTCTCTCCACTGCAGGCAGCACCTCTATAAAGTCACCAAATGCTGATAACGTCCCATAATATTCCTTCCATGTGGATACTGCCCACAATCACTGAATGAATGATCCTGCATGTGTCCAAGATGCCATACTTCTGCTGGGAGTGACACTTGCTCAGCCTGTACCTCTGGGGCCAAGTCCCAAAACCTATGAAACTGAAAACAAGAGAGGCTGTCGGGTATCTAGTTTTTTGAACCTGGCAAATGACCTCAGAAAGAAAAATTAATTAACAGACTTTGCAAAACAAGCTTCCTTGAAACCAAGAAAAGCATCTTGGACTTATCAGTCTTTGTTTGCAAAACCTGAACCACCACCAGGTTATCAGAATTGAAAACCACCTTCCTATCCCTCAACTGGTCTTGCCAAGCCACTGACACTGTCCAAATGGGCATCAGCTCTAAAAATGTCACATCTTTCTGCCATATCTCTCTTCCACTCATCATCCCAACTGTCTGGCCATTAAGCTGCAATCCACTCTCCATTAAAATAGGCCCCCATTCCATGATCTCCCATGGCATCTATGAAGAACTGCAAATCCTCCTGATTAACCCAATCTTTCTGCCAAAAAGAAATACTGTTGAAGTGTTCGAGAAATGTAGCCCAGAAACCTAAATCTTCTTTAACCAGTTTACCTACCCACACCCAGTGATGCTTGCTGTTGCTGCCTTTCAGCATGTATGCTACTGTCCTAGAGACGATCCTCCTTGGGCTAATCGCCCAGCATACAAAGTTCATCAGGCCCAAAAGCTCCATGACTTCCTTAACTCACACCTTGTCTCTAGTCTGAAATGATTCAATCTTACCCTTCAACCTTTCCAATTCATCCTCTACGAGACAAAACATGCCCCCCACCTGCATCAGCTGTCAAACCTAAAATGCATCTACCCTTGCTAGGACTTTCCAACTTCCCCTTGGAAAGGGGAATGCCCAACTCCTCGCACATACCAATGAACACCTTTTTCCCTTCTGAAGCTTCCTCATACCCCTCTCCCACCAATAGGAAATCATCTAAGTAATGAATGGCCCTCTGGCTGTACACCTTTTGCTGCCATATCCAGTGGAGAGTGAAACTGAATTTCTTGAAAGTAGCCCACACCACCACACAGCCCATGGGCAAGGCCTTATTAAAATAAAATTTCTTATTAACCATTATACCCAGCAACATCCATTCAGCCTCCCAAACTGGCAGCAAGTAGAATGTAGACTCAATGCCCTCTTTCACTAGCCAAAGGTCCACAAACCCCTTGATCACTCCAACTGCATTGTTGAAAGATGCGTACTAGACTTACATATCTGCCTTGTAAATATAATCATTGACTGATTCTGCTGTGGGGAACCACAGCTGGTGAATCATTTGAAATTACCCAAGCATCTTTTTCAGAACTAGACCCAAAGGGGACACCTTAAAGTTAGCAAAGGGAGGGGAGTTACATTGGCCCAGGATCCTTATAGACCACAACTTCTTCTCAATTAATCCCTGAAAACTTTCCTCCTTCCCTCTAATGGAATGCAAGTTTTTACAAACCACCTTATCCCCATCCACCCACTGCATTGGGAGAGTCTATTAAAAATCATTGCAGAGCATGTACATTAATGGGTGAATGGGTAGGACAACAAACCCCTTTGCCCTTGAAAATTCACAGCACCTCTTTGCCCTTGAAAATTACTTCAACCCCTATGCCTTTTTGCCCTTAGCATTTGGAGTTTCTTACCTTCCAAAATGGGTGGAGGTGCTGGCACTCAGTCTCCTTCCTGACGCCAACACTGTTATGCCAAATGAGCTCCACTACAAATGGAACAATTATGAGAAAACCAACACACCAGTCAAGCACACCTACCTATATTGAATGTCCAGTAGGTGCCTACTATCTCTCCCAATTCCCTAGATCCTAGGTTGACCACTTACACTATCCAGCAATAGTAGCCAGCCTAATATCTGGATGCCTCACCTCCCATTGATGGCCTTCCTTTTGCAAAAAATGCTAGTCATACAATAACCATGCATTCCCTGAGAGCAACTTCTGCACCTCCTGAATGGTTAGACAATAAGCCAATAGGGAGACTGCCTGTGTACTATCTTTCTCTAAACAGACTGCCTTGTAATACATGCAACCCAAAACCCAATTTCCCAAGTCATGGCATTAATCCTCCCTGTCCTTTTCTGCCCCAGTGCTGCAAATGCTTCCAGCAAATCCTGATTTCCAACCATGTCTGCCTGAACCAACTTTTGCACCCCATCAGAGTCTATCAGCTCAAAAATATTCACAAACTCATCTTTACATATCTTCTCTTTAATGGAAGCAGGGATGTTCAGCGTAATAAACACTCCCCCCCTCCTTTGATGAAGGGGACTGCATAGCCAACCAGTCACATGGCTGAGTTTTAAAATCAGAACCCACTCTCTGCTGTGAATGATCCAGGTGCTCCGAAATTGAGACTGACCTCCGCAACCACTGACTCTCCATGTTGTCATGCAATGTATCCTCTTGCGAAGTATTGTCTTGTGACTGTGCTGTCCAACCTCACTATTACTAATGCTCCTCACATATCAGCCTCGTTAAGACCCTATGTCACATCCCCCAACCTACTCAAGACTGAAACCCCTCCCCTAAGCCATCTGACATGATATTATTCCCTGCAACCTACCTAGTATTGTCATTACCTGCAGCTGTATGTGGATCTATTCCCTGAACAACCACATCTTCATTTGTTGAGCCTGCTGCATGGTTCCTGGTATGCTTCCCTTTAGTGGACAATGTCTGCCTCACTGGCTGGAAACACCTCTTGCTACCTGTTGAATTCCAACCATCTGATGTGGCCGGTTCCACCTCTTTGAACAATCTCTTAGCCTGAGCTACAATTGGTGCCCATCTCTCTTCCAAGGTGTGCTTCATCACCATCTTTAAGAAAAGAACAGCAATTAGAGGAAGAAAAAAAAATCTTTGGCCTACCCACTACTACCCAACTTCAGTCAAGAAACAAGAAAGCTGCCTTAGACTCCCTGGAGAAATGGAAGAACAGCTTTTATATGACCATGAAAGCTATCAGCTGATTTCCTGCAAAAGCCAAAAGAAATCTAAAAAATACATGTGTAGTAAGTTGGACTTTCCTTTGCTAGTGCTATAAAATATTCAATTATTTTGAGAAATGGCATCTTAATGGTGAGTTAAATCGACTGAATATCCCACCATCCACTGCCTCTTTCACAACATGCTACCATCTGACGTAAAACAAAATGTCAGGGGGGGACTCCCCCACCTCCTCAACTAACCACAATCACTGAATTCATTGCCTAAATAAAGTTTAGGAAAATGATATTTAATACCTCAAAATGCTTACTTACCTCCTGAACATTTACTACTTATTTCTTTCATAATTTGTGTATTTATGTTTTAGTCTCAATGAGAACCTTTGCTCTAAAATGTCATGTACACTATTAGACATCCCCTAAGGAAGGGGCTTTGCCCTGTTTCCAACAGCACTCATGCTCAGGTAGTCCACTCCCCAGATCAAAATTGACCACTAAAGTCTTCCCCCTGCCAAAGATCCACCCTCTGGTCTGTGCACCCTCATGCCAAACTGGGCTGCCCACAGCAATAACAATGTGCCTTGCCTACTGCCCTACAATGACTAGTGCCTCCTTGATTTTTTTGTTTTAATCGAAACACGGTTCCTTATGAGGAACGATCACCAAGATGCACAGCATCTTGACTAAAAAACAAATACCCCACACAATCATGCATGTGCAGAACACCACACCACCCAATGAGGAAGGCCCTGGCATCACTTACAAGACCACCAATCAGGACCACCACTGCAAACATCAAACTATCAACAACAAGATCATTTTCCTCTGGTCCTCCCTTGCTTTTATTCTATTTTGTTTTATAAAACAATGAGAAATTAAATTACAAAAGAACAAATCACTGGCTCCAATCCTTCCCCACACAACCACCCATCAGATCAAAAGCATTCACATGTGGATCAGACGATTCACCCAAAACATTAAGCCCATTTGATTCCCTATTCTTATTACATTTTGTCTGTCTTCTAAATGTACACAGCAACACACAATGGGGAAACAAATGAAAGAACCCTAACTCCAGTCCACAAATGAAAAAAAACACCCAAGAGTCAGTCCCTTAGCTCCCAAGTATGGCTTTCTCTACCCATAACAAGTCTAATTTACTGTATGCAGAAGAAACTACAATTCTTGTGGCTACATGAGTAGTTATGCTAAATTTCCAAACAAAACCCCAGTGCAGGGATACACACACAAAAAAAGAAAAACAGACTGTTCACTACACAAATGTACAAGGCTTATCTTCACCAAAATACCTACAACCTGACTGGTCATCTTGGACTCAGGTGACCTATCTATAAGCCCAGGCCTAAGTCTGACCCGCTTGACTCTCACTTAAGAAGTAACCTCCCTCTAACTGCTCCCTACCTCCTACCTCACTTCCTGATAGAACTCCCTTTCCATTCCCATTCAATGTAACCCTCACTCTCCCAATTCACTATACCTCTCCTCTTTCCCATTTACTATCTTCCTCGCTTCTTACTATCCTTACCACCACCCTATTCTGTGGCATCTCTGGACAAATTAGTCTATGTCCAAACTGGATTTTTTTTTTAATTTCTGAGCTCAGAATGTTGCACCATAAGTTGCTGTCTTGCCTTCATTCCCAAGTCTGGGGGGTATTAGTGCTCCAACATCATGACTTCTCTTTTGATGCACACGATATGTGAAATTATCTATCACTCCTCATTAGAAACAAAATGATATTCCTTCATTTACATCTGTTCTACTCTCTCAAATGGGTATACAGTATTAATAGGACTGCTATAGAGACAGCGGTTAAGTAACTTCCGCTGTTTGTTGCAGCTACTGCAATCAAATCTGCTACAATGTGTACATGTAAATATGCAAATAAAAATTTGCAATAGAGTTCAGTATACTGTGTTCAGATGAAACTTTCTTTAACCTCTCAGTATGTAATGTCATCTGTATTTTTTTTTAACAATATCTGTCTTATTATAATCAAATACCTCTCTTTCATTTAAATGTACCATAAGAGAGTATGTTGCATCTTCATGATTCATGATTACTATTCCTCAAAATTATGAATCCGACAATGATTGAATTTTATTGTGTACTGGAATATTACCAAATCACTGCATGTATTACTGCTGCTTGAATACAACAATTGTCTATACTGCATTTGAATATTGCTCCATATTTTAGCTTTGCCATTTTACTCTGTGTTATTCACTTTCCAACTATATAATTATTTTATTTTATATACTGGAGCTTTACTATTTCTATGAAATATGTATTGCCAATGACATGTATAATAAGAATGATATAAAACCATATTTTATGTAATGTGTGCTATTTTATGGTATTTCTGATGCGATTTTGTCTTAGTGCTTTTGTACTCTGAGCTTTCAGAATACTTTAATCATGCCCACCATTTTGCATTTATATCAGCAGCTGGTTTGTTTACTTGTTTTTCATTATCTTACCAGTAGATTTTTGCAATATTGAGAGCTTTGCAGAAAACAGAAGCTAGCATTGTAAGATCAGTTGGGACCTGCTTTGCTCGGTTTAGTTTTTCCACGTCTTTAGGGTTTCTAGTACCAGTACAGGAATGGACACCATTCCTAAGGCAATATATGATTAAAGGTAAAGAAATTAGCATTATTTCAATTTTTGATGTTAGCCGAAAGTTCTCTTCCCAGCACCCATAATGTTCCCAGAACTGACTCTTTCTGTAATTCATACAGTGTAACATGTATTGGTAGCATATCTAAGTATGATTGCTCCTACTACTATTGGAATTATCTGGGTATCTTTCTTCCACAATGCCCTCATTTCTGCCTGCAAATTTTGGTATTTTATGACTTTGTGTCTCTCTGTGCATAAGACACTGTAGTCACTCATTGAGTGTAGCAATTTCAATGATCAATGCTACTTTTGTCTTCTTTTCATGGACTAGTAACTATATCTGGTTTTCTTATATCTATTTTTGAACTGTTGATAATGGGTGATCCCACGTGATGTAAACTTCATTTGTCTCTATAATGCTTTGTGGCTAATGTTTGCAATGCTTCTCAGCTACTTCAATATTATAATGTTTGCACAATCCCCAATGCAACAGCCTTGCCACATTATTATGTCTTTCAGCATACAGGCCCTCTGTCATTAGTGCATCACACCCAGCAACAAGATGTACAGCTGTTTCCAATTCTGTTTTACAAAACCTGCATTTGTCTGTATCTCCCACATGTCTACTGGACTTTGTAAACCAATGTGTGCATAGTGCACTTTTCTGGGCCATCAGTATTAATCTTTCATTTTTTGGCTTAAATTCGCCTCTCTTTAAACATTCTTGCATCAGATCCTGGTTGACATGAGGTTATTCCAGAAGTTTTCTCTACTTGTAACTATATTTATGCCTTTTCCACATTTCTTGCCTTCTAATCTGATCCTTGTCCTTATATTCTTGCTTTTGTTTTTCTGCACATTCAGTTGCTGCCTGATTCTTGTCTACTTCTGGTTTGATTTTCAATACTGCATGACACCAAAATGCTTCTGCTAAACTAAGTAGGTAAGTCATCTTAGACTTGTTCTCCTCGTGTTTTAAAACTATCATTATGTTTAGATCTTGTGAAGTCAGCAGATACACATGCAGTCCTATCATTGCAAATCTATACATGTGGAAATCAACAAAAGCAACCAAAGGAGTAGTCCACACAAATCTATGAATGTAATCAATTTAAAAGAAGTCAAGTACGTTCTTCAGAACGAGGAATATATAATCTTGGTATACTCTGATTTTTGTTATATATCATTTGATAACCGTGAAGCTTTTTTCTTGTTTTCCAGTTCAGCTGAACCAATATCTTTTGGGACAGTCAATCACCCCAAAATTATAAGTTAGTACACGAAGAACAAATTGATTTATAGCCTGGACTTTGTTCCTAGATGTCAGGGTTGTTTTCAGTTTTAATTCTAGTTTTCTAAAATATTCCTTACTGAACTTTGTTTGCATTTGTTCATGTTTTATTGTTGATTATTCATCAGTTCCAAAAAATTTAAGTTCCTTTATTTCATATTCCTGTCCCAGACTGATATTTTCTTGGTGCTGCAGTTTTCCTGCTTTAAGTTATTGGTCTATAGTTTTTACAATAGAGTGCAGGTTCACTTGTAAGGAGGAGTATTGTTTTTCCTGTTGTTAACCAGGTTGGTGTCTGTTCTGGATGTGCATATAAGTAGATATCCTTACATTCAGTGCTGCAGTATTCTTAACAGATGGAGCTCCCTGCCATAGAAGCCCGAATGTCCAGCCAGTCTACCAAAGGCTAATTGTTCTTCTAAAAGGTATGCTGAACATCATCCAAATGCTCCTTGCATAACGTAGGGCAGAAAGGTGACGTTCAGGCCTACCATAATCAGAACTTCTTTGCCACTAGTCTGAACGTATCCTTTTACCATTGATCTGTTTATCTGCATCCATTTTCTGCCAGTTGAATGCATTTTCATTCTCCAGTGACTACCTATGCTTGTTTGATGACTTCTACTGCAGTTGAAGATAAGTGCCCCATTAGGGATTTTGTTTTTTACTTTTTTTGTACTCCTTGGGGTTAATGTCATCCAGGAAGGGTAAATGCCAGTGTGGGAGACAGACTCCCTAAAAAGACAACCATGATAAGTGCCTTTTTTGTCTAAGAGCTTCCCATGACCATAAGTGTTGTTCTATTTGTCAGGTGTTCATTCCCAAAATCCTTTGCAGTAGACTTTCTTCACTTTCCTTTTATCTTGAGAAACAGCATATTAAGCTTCTTGCTAAAGATACAATGAAAGGAATCTCCCATCCAGACTCTACCAGGTGTTTCTCCTGAGGTTGTCACAAACCTGGAGGCTTGCTCAGCTCTGTTGTCTGATTTCTCTGCCGTGACTGTGTTGGAGGCTCGTGAGAGTCCAACTGGCAGCACGAATGAAGAGGCTTTGCAGGCATGTGTCTCGGATGTTCACTATGGCTGATTTTTTCTGAGAGCCCTAATGGAGTTCCTCAGTTTTGGGCTAGGGAAAAAGTTACTACTATGGTTCTCGATTGCTCTCCTGAGACTGAGCCTTCTCAGTTTTTTGGAGGGGACATTCACTTAAAAAAGAAACAAAAAATTAAACATGTTTCTTCTGCTCCTAGGGATCCACAAAGTAAGTGTCAGGCCTTCACTCACCAGCTATTTACTGCTTTAATGTCCTTAGAACCTCCTCAAGGGGTTTCGGTTCCTGCTCCTCCTTGGTACTCTAGTCCCCTTAAAAGGCCTAAAGAACAGGATTCTTCTATGGATGAGTCAGATTCAGATAATGGATCCCTGACTTATTCTATACAAACTCCTTCTCCTTTAGACTATGGGTCAGAGAAGGAGGAATCTATTAGTCCACATATTCCTTTTGAGGAAATTTCCTTTGGGGACACAATTTCTAGGATGATGGATTTTTTTTAAGTGGGATTGTGGTCAGGTCTCTGATATCCATAAGAGATACTATGAATTGCTGCAGTTGGAATCCTCTAAACCTGTGGCTATTCCTCCTGTTTTGGCTGCTTTGTTGGATGACTTTTCCAATGCCTCTCATGCACCTGATTGTCTGCCCCCTGCTCCCAAGAAGCATGACATGTTTTATAGGGTGAATGAGGATTGTTCTTTCCTATATAAATGTCCTGCCATCTCAATTGCTTCCTTCTCCCAAGGTATTGCCTTCTGACAAGGATGGCGGAACTATGGTAAGGTTGGGTAAGAAGGTTTACACTTCTGCTACCCTATCTTTTAGGACAATTAATTATTAGACCCATATATCTAGGTATGTGTTGGCAATTCTTTCTCAGGCTTGTCAGCTTTTTTCTATCTACAAGGCTCTGAGACTAACTCTTCTGCTCTTTCCTTGCTAGGGACTTCCTCTTAAGCAGTTCGTCATTCTATCAAATGTAGTTATGATGCAGTAGATGCCCCTTCTAGGGCTGCTGTTTTTGGTTCAGTGTTGAGGAGGCATTCTAGGCTTAGGCTTTAACCTCTACCTGATGATATTAAAGCTAAGTTGATGGATGCTCCTCTGGATTCTAAACGTTTGTTTAGGGAAGCTACTGCTGGTTTGTTTACGTCCCTTCAGGATAAGGGTAAGGCCTTACAAGAGCTTAAGCATGTGCTTGTTTCTCCTGTGCCTAAAGTTCAGAGATTTTCAGAAGTTAATACAGTTTCTTCCTTGCCTTAACTCATTTTTTTCATTAATGCAAGTTGGCCCCAGTTTTGTTAGATTTTTAGTCATGCCAGAAACAATTTATTTAAAAGAACAATAAAAAATACAGTGTGATTTTTTTATTCTGCGTATAAAAAGGTAGTAAAGCTTCTTGCCTGACTTTAAGCCTTCAGTTAGGTTATTTAGTATTATTGTTATTATTTTTCAAGTTGCCCAGTTTTTGTTGCACTTTTTTATTTAAATGAACAAATAAAAAAATGCAACAGGTCGCTCTTGAAAGTGGTAAACAGCTTTTGCTCACAGTTCTTATTTAAACTTCAAAACCTCATAGCTCAAGGGATAAAACCAAAAACTTAATGGGTCAGGATAAAAGGTCCAGAATCAGGGACAGATTTTAAATATAACATTGTTCTTATATGCTTTGTTGCTAGAATAATAGGTTTTGCATTGGCCTGCATTTTCTGAATGATATGAAGTCCAGAAGTCTGAAAGTCAAGTGTCTATCATTATTTAAGTTTTGCAATCCCCATAAATTTACCAGAAAATCACACATATGAGGATCAGAACAAAAATATGACACAAAATCAGGGACAGTCAAACATATGCTCTGATCTCTCAACCTCTTAGAGCAAGAATCTGGAGAAAGTTGAAAGACCAAAAATCAATGGCAAATTTTAAGCTTTACTCTTGCCACCAAAGCAATGGATGAAGGTAAAACAGTTCACACCACATTACCTTGGCCTGGCCAAGCCTTTTGGCAAAATCCCCTAGTCAGGTGTAGTACAAAAGATGATTAATGTTGGAGCAAACACTTGCATCACTAGCTGGATTGCCAACTTATGTGTACAGTGACCTAACGTTTGACCAGCATATACCTGGAGTCATAAGAAGGTGTTTCTATATTGCACAGCTTATAAACAAATCAATTGTGTCTAGATCTAGAGATGTTATTGTTCCACTTTACAAAGCCCTCATTAGGTCAATCATTTTGTATAATGACCACTTTGGCATGTATCTGTCTAGACCCATGCAACAATTGAAATACCCAGAGAGATACCTTACTAAAAGGATACAAGTCCTACACAATAGTTCTTGTACTGACCACCTCAAAAATGTATCACTATACTCAGTGTCCTACAAAGTGCTTAGAGGTGACTTGTCTTGCGTACAAGGCATCCTCTGACCTAATACTGATGGACCTGCTGAACATCAGCAAGTCAAATGGCATCAGAAATACTCAGTCCAGGTATCTAAACTGAATGTTGTGGAGAGATGGAAGTATATCACAGATACTACCACTGATCTAGAACAGACTATCCATTCAAGTAAAACAAAGCTCATCCCTTTCCATATTCAAATGCAACTTGGATCTTAAGGATGGGTAATAGAAAATGTAATCCATGATTGCACCTCATGCTACTAATGGATACAGACAGTTCCTAAATGCTGCATCTCTTATATGGGTCCCCCCAAATTATCTATGGTATGATCATAGTTATTCTTACCAGTGCTAATATACATTTATCAGCCATAGGATAGGCAAGACCAATCAGGAAATGTTAATTCAAGCACCAAAAGGGAAATTGGGTAAGCTTAAAATGTCCTCCAAGTGGACTTATGTTGTGGTTGTAAATAGTATTAAAAAATTACCCTTTTTAGATCACTAAGTACCCCTCTCACCCTCTGCCCCTCAGCCTTCAACAGCTTCCAGCACCTATGATCCTAGATCTTTGGGACCTGCTGTATCCAAGCAAACTAGTTCTTCTTGGACTTCTAAGACTATTTCCTTTTCTTACACTTTTCATGGCCAGAGCCTTCCTTCTTCAGTTGCCTCATTCGACTAGAGTTGTAGCTTCTTTGGGTGCTTTTTTCAAGGGCTTAGATATTAATTCTATTCTTGAGGCAGCTACCTGGACTTCTGTGCATACCTTTACCAAACACTACAAGTTGGATGGTATCTCTAGAGCTAAGGCTGGTTTTGTTAGTGCAATTCTTCATACCTTTTTAGGGGGCTCTTCTGTGCCTTCTGCCTCCTAAGTTTCCTCCTGGGCTTTGGCACTCTCCCATCTGTTAAGAATACTGCATCAGTGAATGTAAGAACGTAGTACAGTTGTGTAAAATCTTACCATAAAGGTAGATGTTCTTGTCTTCACTGCTGAAGAATTTGCTCCCGCCCTCCATCCCCCTAGTCTTTCACCTTTCTGGAT
Organism: Protopterus annectens; assembly: GCF_019279795.1. Lineage (NCBI taxonomy): Eukaryota > Metazoa > Chordata > Ceratodontiformes > Protopteridae > Protopterus > Protopterus annectens. Next base: position 1,777,465,484 of record NC_056733.1, on the reverse strand, counting down.
GTACAAGTTACCTCTTTGGTTTCTTGGAGTGTGTTCCTACTAGGGCATTCAGTTCTGATTATGGTAGTCCTGAACATCGCCTTTATGCCCTATGCTATGCAAGGCACATTTGTGTAATGTTTGGCATATCTTTTAAAAGCAACAAGTAGACTTTGGTAGACTGGCTGGACGTTTGGGCTTCCACAGCAGGGAATCCCATCTGTTAAGAATACTGCAGCAGTGAAGGCAAGGACATCTGCTACTATGGTAATATTTTACACAACTGTATTTTCTACTCAGAGCTAAATCTTCATGTAAAGATGTTAATACTTTTATCCAGAAGTTAGGTACTGCATCTGGGGGTTTCCATTAAGAAGCTTTTCTGAATTTTGTTTCAGTTTCTCTGGCTATGTCATCTCATTTATTTATCTTTATTTTTATTTATTTATTTTACATTTGTTAACCGGGATAGTCCAACTGGATATATGTCCATTTTCAGCGGAGGCCCGGGGAGAAAAGCTCCAACAAAAGCAACAAAAACATACAGAAAGACAAAAACAATGTACAAAAGTATAGGGTTGCTTGAAGAAGCGACGAAATACATTTTAGAACATGGAGTCAGAAGTTGACATTAATAATATTGTAATAGGAACCACACGCTAACATCGTTAGTAAGTGAGAGTGAAATGTATTAGTTAGAAGGAGAGAATTATGACTGAATACATTGTGTAGAGTGAGGATTAGCCAGGCTTGGTGCAGTAGCAGGACCTTTTTGACCCCAGGTGTAGTTTGAGCTTGGCTTTGAAGTGATTCAGGGAAGAAATTGAGGTAATCTCAGGGGGTAAAAGGTTCCAGGTTCTACCTAGGGAGTTGGACAGGAGAGAGTCACCGGCTAGGTTATTAGTTTTGTAAGTCTGGATGAGGACTTTGTTGGAAGAACGAAGTGGTCGTGGATTGTTGTGCAGGGTGACTAGGTGTTTGAGTGAAGGGGTGTTTTCAGGGATGTATATGATTTTGTGGGCTATGATCAGTTGGTTGTATAGCACTAGACTAGGAAGTTCGAGCCAACCAAGCTGAGTTAGGTTGATGCAGTGATGTGTTCTAAAAGGGAGCCCAGTGGCGAATCTGCCAATGTGATTGTAACAGGTAGTAAGTTTGTTTAGATTAGACTTATTGTTATTTAGAAGAAGAGGGGATGCGTACAGGAGAGTAGAGAGAAGATGAGAACGGGCAATGGAGTTAGAAAGTTCTTTAATCTGTACAGTGAACCTAGTTTTTTATTGATGGATTTGATCAATTGGTTAACGTGTAGGTCAAACTTTAAGTGGTTGTCAATAGTGACACCTAGAAGTTTAGTAGATGGGTCAGGAGAGATAATTGTGCCATCTTTGGATTTGATTGTGAAGTTTATGGGGAGGGACTTTTCTATCGTGTTGAAGGTTGTTTGGGTACTTAGCTGTAACTCTGTAGGGGATGTAGCTGAGCAAATCAGTGTTGAGTCGTCTGCGTATTGGATGCAGTTAACTTTAGGAAGGGCAGTGTGAAGATCATTGATGAAGATGGAGAATAACAGAGGACCTAGTATGGACCCTTGTGGAACACCCAGGTTGTTTGGTAATAGGGTGGAAAGTTTAGAGTGCCAGAGTACGGCTTGTTGTCTATCACTTAGGTAGGACTCAAACCATTGAAGTGATTTTAGATCTAGACAGAGTGATTTTAGGAGTGGATCAATAGTTGGTGATCCACCATATCAAAAGCTTTGGACAGGTCCAGGAATAGGGCTGAAGAGATATGGTTGTTATTACAATGAAAGTTAATGGTGTTAGAGAAGGCTAATAGGGCTGTAGTGGTGCTGTGGTGAGGTCTGAAGCCGTGTTGAGTGTCTGCCAGGAGATGGTTGTTTATTAAGTGGTGCATGAACTGTTTTTGGATACATTTTTCCATTATTTTGGCTAGGGGAGAGAGTATGGCTATTGGCCTATAGTTGGATAGTTCAGTAGAGCCTCCCCCTTTATGGAGAGGGATGACATAAGATATTTTCCAGATATTAGGAATATTAGCTTCTTTTAATGTGCGATTTATAAGTACTGAGATTGGATAGGCAATGGCGTCAGCAGATTTTTGTAGGTATTCAGCTGGAAGTTGGTCAGCTGCGAGTGTGGTAGGTTTTAGTTTTCTGAGTAAGGTATGGATAAATGATGTAGCAATTGGATGGAAGCTAAATTGTGGAAGATTTTTAGAGGTGGAGCTGTTTGGGCTGTAGGGGCTAGGGGGCAAGTTGCTGGCTAGGGTGTGGATAGTCTCGGTGAAGAAGCGATTAAAACTGTCTGCAACTACTTCTAAGGGTTTATTGGTGAGGGCCTCAGGTACAGGGGTAGTCTTTTTGCCAGGGTGTATTAGATTGTTTAGTCCAGCCCAGAACTTTTGAGGGTTATTTTGGTTAGAGGATTGTAGATTACTGTAGTATTGTTTTTTATCAAGTAGTGTAAGTTTTTTAGTTTCATTCCTAAGTTGCCTGTATTCAATTTGATTCTGAGGGAGTTTAGTAGTTCGCCATAAAGCCCAAGCTTTGTCTCTGAGCTTAATTTTAAGCCTGGTCTCTTTTGAGAGCCACAGTGCAGTTTTTGGCTTGTTTTTTTTAGAGCGGATGGGTGCATGAAAGTCAAGAATGTCAAGGAATTTTTTGTTAAAGTACTGTACTGCTTCTTCTAAGGGGAGGCGTTTTAGCATAGACCAATTGCAGGATTTTAGTTCAAGTTGGAATTTGGTTAAATCAAAATTTTTTTATTTCTGACATGTCTTAGTAGAGGTTGGTTGGGGTTGCATACTTTCTGCTTGATTATATATGTGAGATGGTGATCACTTAGACTATCAGAGAGGGTACCATATGTATACAGGTTGGGGTGATTGTTAATGAGTACCCAATCAAGTATACTTTCTTTCTGGTTGAGCTTACCAGTTCTAGTTGGAGTGTTAATAACTTGCTTGAATGAATGCAAGTTAATATGAGTGGTAGGAGATTCAGAGGAACAAGTTCTCCAGTCAGTATTAAGGTCACCAAGAAGTATGGTTTCTTGGGGGTAGTGGATGGATGTCCAATGAAGGATGTCTTCTAGTGTGGCTATATTATTACCTGGGGGAATGTACACACAGATTATGTAGATATGTTTACTGTTATTAAGTTTCAGTTTGGTAGCTAGGATTTCAGAATTATTGGTCTGAGGCGGTTGAATAACATCTGTAGTTACAATCATATCAGATTTATATAGTACCGCTACCCCACCCCCTTTTCTGGATGCTCGGTCCAGCCTGTGTATGTTATACCCAGGGGGAAGTATTTCATTATCAGAAGTGGAGGGTTTTAGCCAGGTCTCTGAGAGACACAGAATATCAGGGGCTAGATCAGCAAGGAGTGCGTGAAGTTCATGCAGTTTGTTATTGATACTTCGGATGTTGAGATGACAGGTTAAGAGAGAGTTGGGTGGATGGGGAATTGTAGGGGTGTAGCTTAAGTTGCTGATAGAGAGAGAGGGTTTATTAATGTTGGTAGGGCCAGGGTTAGGGTGTATGTCCCCGTCAATTAACAGATTGAGTCTTAACTTAGAGATAAATTTCATAAATTTATCTATTACATCCTCATTTATCTATTACATTTATCATTTCACATCCTCTACATTTAAACTTCTTACTGTTTCCTTTACTTATTCCTAAGAAGCCGTGGTGGTACAGCGGTAGCGTTTTTGCCTCACAGCAAGAGGTTCTCCTGTTTGATTCATGGCTGGAGTGCCTTCTGTGTGGAGTCTGCATGTCCTCCCCATGGTCGTATGGCCTCCGAAAGACATGCTTGAATGGGTGTGCCTTCGCTGAAGGTTGGGTGTCGGGCTGGCAACTCGGCACCATAAAAAATCTACTGCCAATCATTAGCGGACCAGAGTTCTGCTGTGGCAACCCCTAACTGGAAAAAGCCGAAAAGACAAACAACAACTGTTTCCTTTCCATTGTCTATCCTTAAGCATCTTTGTTATGCTCAACAGAATTTTCATAGATATTTTTTCAAAATGTGTCCATTTCTTCTTTTTTTGACGGTGTTTCTATTCCTTTTGCTTTGTTTCCCAATTCTCTGTAAAATGTTTTTGGGTCATCACTGAATTGCTAGTTTTATACTTTTCCTTTACAATTATCTGCATACCTTCTAATTTTTTTCTATCTGTGCTGATATCTTTAGGTTATTATTTGCAATACTGTACAATAAATCCTGGTCTGTTCTGATACTACGCTTTGCTTTTATGACATCTGTCTTTTTAAGTATTTTTGTTGATGTGTTCACTCTTCTGTACTCTTTTTAACAGTGACACTTTTTGTCTTAATTGCTTTATAGTTTTCTTTATTCGATAATTCCAGTCTATATTAATTTATTGAAGGCTCAGTTCAGCGAACCTTTCTTAATCGCACCCTAACCATCAAGCATGCACTTCACTGAATGTTTTCACAGAAACAAAGATTTAAACAGGGAAACTAAGCACCTGGCCAAAACAACATTGGGACAGACACCACTTTATGTTCCCCCCAACTATATATGCCAACTTTGAGATCGCACTACAGTGGGGAAAAGGGCAAATTTGTGCTGCTGGCCAACTGCTTCCTTCACCTTTGTAGTTTTTTTCTGAATATGAATGTTTGCTGAAATGAACGTTCGATGGTTAGGGTTCGATGAAGTTCATGAACCTTTGATTAATTAATATAGACCCGATAATTCCATGATGGCATTTGATTTTTTCCCTTATTTTCCCTTATTGCCCTGTGTTTTTGTGATAAGATTGTATCTGTTATTAATTTAGCTGCACAGTAATATAGCATATTTATTTCTTTTATATCACATACATTTCTGTTAATAGTATTGATTACTGTGTTCATTTGTTTTATCAGATGTTTTTGGGGGTCTTATTGACTTTCTACAATCTACTTCTTTCATTGATATTAATATTTCTTTCCATTTCTATTAAATTAAGCAACTCTTCTTTTAGATCATTTTTGTCTAAACTGAGGGCACATTCTTTGTTCTCTGTATCCTGAGGGCAATCTACAGAAAGTTCCAGAATATCTTCCTGTGACTTATTCTCTTCAGTTGCATCCTGTGTCATTTATTGCTCTTTCATATGGGAACTCACTGGCCTATCACTCTACAACACTGACTGCATAAGAGTTGCCACTGTTTCATCTTTCTTCCCATATTGTGCAACCCCAACTGAACTTTTATATTAGTTTCATGCTGAAGGCTCTGTAGTATCTTCATGTGGCAAGTGATCAGATGCTTCCACCTGTTTCTCCTTAATTTGGGGACTCATTGTTCCAGCATGCTGCGACTTTACCAGTAATGGATTTTCTACAGTAAATCCTACACTTCAAAGGTAATCCATAACTTTAGTTTCTATTTCTTTAACTTCTCTATTACTAATACTCTTTTTACACTTTCCCCCTTTGTTTTCTTATTTTTTTATTTTGAAATTTTCCATATCTACATGCCTTTGCCTGTATTTCTCTTCAAAAATCTTTGGTGCTGTTTTTTGTATTGATTAGTTTTGCTTTCTCCTTTGAATAGAAATAGCACCATATTAAATCTCTTTTCTTTCCCACATCCATATTTCTTCTTCAGATATCTACCCCTCCACTTGTTTCTCCTAACTTTGGGGACTAATTGTTTCAGTATTTTGTGACATAACCCGTGTGAGACTTTCTACAGTAAATCCTTCACTTTGCAGGTATTCCATAACTTCAGCCTCTATTTGTTTAACTTTTACTTTACTGATCTTCTGTTCTATGTTCCCCCTTTGTGATCTTATTTTTTGTATTGTGAAATTTTCTATATCTATGTGCCTTTGCCTGTATTTTTTTTCAAATATCATTATCAGAAGGATTATTACAAACCCATGCATCTGGAGCATTTCTCCTCAGGTCTCTGCTGAAAATTGGCTTTGTTCCAAGTCAGACTTTCCTGGTAAACAAATGTTAAATAAATAAATAAAATATCTTTGGATCTGCTTTTTTATTGATTAGTTTGGCTTTCTCCTTTGCATAAATATTGTACCATATCAGATCTCCCTTTCTTTGACATGTCTATGTTTCTTTTTTATAACTTTCAAAAATCTCTCTGTCTTGTTCTTTATATATTCGCACTCCCTCATTTGCTTTTTTTTCCATACAGCCCACAGTTTTTTGGTTTATATAATGTTTTTCTTGAAACTATTGTATTAATGAAACCAAATTTGCATTTGAAGCTTTTGACAGTTTTTCTTGTGCAAGTATTTTTCTTTCCTCTTATTTCTCTCTTAATCTTTTTGAATATCTTCTATCTGGAATTTCTGGGCTTCTTGCATAATAATTACAATACATCATTTCTTTTTTATTGTCCACTGAATCATCCTTAAGGCTGTTTTTGGCCTGTCAGTTTTTGTGTATTTTTTTTTATTACTACTTCATTCTACAACAGGGAGGCCATCCTCCCCCTGAGCCTGGTCTAACCCCATTGTATGAATGTTTCCATGTCTTAAGGATTATGCACTGTAATTTTGTCCTGGCACCACTGCACATACCAGTATTTGGTACTTTTTTATCCTGGGACTTGTGCATCCAGCTGTCTTTTTTTTTTTTTTATCTATTTCTGTCTATGATATATGCTATATAAAATACAGTCTATATATCAGTGTCATCTTGGTGAGATTTTGTAAAAACAAGGTCCACCTCGTACTCACCAAGACTTAAGGATGGATTCAGTTCTAGCAATGCTACTCTTCTTTGCTTGCTGATTTTATCATCTTTCTACTTGCTGTCTGGGCTATCTGTTTTTTCACAGGACTTCTGCCTGTAATTAAAGTATATAATTGTATTTTGGATTTCGCCAGGCATTCTTAAGCCCTTGCTTTGACGTGCCTTATAATGACTATTTATTTATTTTACATTTGTTAACCGGGGGTATCTGACTGAGTTGAAAAGGTCATTTTTCAGCAAAGGCCCAGGGAGAAAAGCTCCACACAGAAAAATAATTACAGATACATTTAGATATTTAGATATGATCAGTATACATACAAATTACAATAGACATGTTTTTACAGTGGTATGCAGCACATCAATAGTTACAGTGGAGAGAAGAAACAAGACAACATTAATTTAAAAATAAAGGTAATTAATAGATTTGTGGTATACAGCTGAAATTTGGAACATAGGTAGAATGAATACATACATAGTACATAGGTACAGTACACACACTGTACATTAGCCAGTGTTTGTGAGTAAGAGTGAAAACTGTTATCAAGTACTGTAGGCTTAGTATGTGTACCTTATCCGCTTTCACTAGCCTGGGGAGCAGTCATTGCACTGCCAACTTTGCTTGAGATGTTTTCTAATAAGGTTTTTAAAGGAGGCTACGGATGATGTGTTTTGTATGCTAGTGGGAAGACAGTTCCATTTTTTAGCCACTGAACTACTATATAGTGTGTCTGCAAAGCTATTATAGCTGTTGGTGACTTGTAGTAGTAGCTTGATTGATGATCTAAGAGGCCTTTTGACCGAGTGATGTTGTACTAGGCTTTTGAGGGCAGGACTCTTATTGGGGAGGTAATAGAGTGATAGAGGAAGAGCTGATTGTAGGTTAGGAGATTGGACAATGGACTACAAATCATAATAGCTGGAGGGATTCATAGATTCATAGATTAGTACTAAGCTAACTGCCCTTGCAAGCCATTGTAAGCCTAGCCAATTATCCCCTGTGAGACTCAAACCCTGCACCTTGTGTTTGTAAGGCAAACACCTTAACCATTAGGCCACCCTCCCAACATACACTGAAATATGTGCAGTCTCCTGATTCTAACTTTGATTACCTGAACATCTACAATCACTGTTGGCGACTCCCTGCTGGTAAGGAAGGTACCCTCTTTTTGTCTGTGAGTTGCTTAAACTGATAGAGCTGCTTTCTGTTTCACATGCTCCATTTTCTTTTCTGTTGTGAGATATCTGCTTGGCCTGGTGTTTTTTTTCTGTGTGGTAGATAGACACTGAAATTACCCAGGCTACACATTTCACATGTTTTTTTTTTTTTTTTCATTGGTTAATTTGTTTCTTAGTGATACTTAAATACACAAGTATATCTGTAGCCTTGTTTTTTCTGATAAGACTCAAGGCCTGCAAAAACTACAAGCTTTTATGATGACTCCCTACTGGTTATTTTTCTCTCCCACCCTGCCATTCCTTAATCTGCTTTTTAAAATTGGTGATTTTTAAACTGCTCACCTTTACTGTAAATTGAGTTTAGTAAACTCCTCCCTTGCTGCACTGCTGTTGATATCTCAAATTATTTATTTGACTTTCCTTGTGCTTATTTTGGGAAAAAAGTGCATTTTGCCTCTAATTGTCTGTTTTCCTAATTTACTAACCCTTGCAAGTACATATTAGGATTTGCAACCATGGATGGGCATTTTCCTGCTATCTATGCATCTAGTTTAGTGGATATGGGAATCCTGAGGTAATGTAGCAATTGCCTCATGTACACTGGCAACCTCTTAATTCTCAAACAGACACACTCTAGCAAGCTCTTTTCTGTGTTTTTAAATCAAAAGGAGGGAGGATTTTTCATATAGTGTCAGTGGGTGGTAGCCTGGTCTGTATAGGTTTGGGGGAACACACTAGAGGTTCCTGCATGCAGTTGTTTTATTGGCCAAAGGGCTTATTAATCGGTTTACCTTGTTTTTAGTGCCTTTGTAAATACTGCACAGTTGAGTGACATGAAGTAATTTTATTGAATAATCACACTTTTATAAGCTGTTTAAAGGAGATTGCTGTTATCTTGAATTGTTTATTGCCTTTTCTTAAGTTTAAGTTTGTGGTAGCATTTCTCTCCAGACACTGTTTTACTCTGCTTTTACATTAGGAGGACTGGGATTATTCATCTAGTGACAGTAGCTGTTTACCTGGTCTATCTGAGTTAGGGAGCACACAAAAGGGCTCTAAGTGTAGAAATTTTATTTGCCAGAGGGCTCATTAGTCAGTTTTCTGGATTTCCATTGCTGGTATAAATTTGACAGATTTGCACAGAACTGCTCTCCGCACCAGTGCCCTGAAGAGATGCAAACATCTAGAAACATTGCTTATTTTCATTATACTGTGAAAGTTTACTGTGCTATTTATTGTTTTTTTTCACTTCTTTAAAGTTTAAAGTTGCATTTTCAATCTGCTGTAAGATGTAAGGGCTGCTGTTCTGCACTAAAATACATTATATCTGGAGTTTCTTAGCTAGTATTAGGCATCTGTTTGTGGTTCCTTAACACTTGGGCTTCAAGCTAGTCATTTTATATTAAGGGAGTCAAAGTCTTCACTCGTGGCAGAAGAGAGCTGATTTCACCTATCTGAGCTGAGAATTGCTAGTGGAAAGCTCAGTGTGTGCTTTCCAGATTGGCGTTAAAATTTGCTTTCTTCTGATCGCATATAAGCCTTGTGTTTGCATGAAGCTGGTCTTTGTGCAGCAGCAGTTACTGGTCCCTTGTATGTACCAATCACCAGAAGTTGAAATTTTTCTATAAAAACAACCTTGGAACTTTACCTTATTCCTGCATCACTCATGGGGCAACTAGTTTGCATAGTGAGCAGCATTTACATATTTAGTTAGGACTATTTAGGTTTACCTTACCTTATTATAGCACCCAGGACTATTGTTGCACAGAAACCATCTAGTTTGGGCACTGGGCAGAATTACTGGCTAAGTTAGCTTCAGATTACATCAGGTAAGCACTCTTCCCATGGCCATTTGCAAACACCCTCCACTACTATCCTTTGCAAGTACACATTAGAACCTGCAACCATGGATGGGCACTTTCCTGCTGTCTCTGCATCCAGCTTGGTGGACATGGGCATCCTGAGGTAATGTAGCAATTGCCTTATGTACACTGACAATCACTTAATGCTCGAACAGACAAATACAGTATATGAGAGATGTAGTTACACATTGACACTGGAGGCTAGACTCTCACATACAGACACAAAAAGCAACAAACAGGTTGTCAGTGACTCACACACATCACTCACCACATCCACAATGGACCACACACATTGTCCCACATATGCGGAGGTGCTCACATGTAACTTACTCAAACCTCAAAGCCTCTCAGGCACAGTCTTCAGAAACTCTGCATGCACACAAACAAGATAATTCCCATCACAACACATAAAGCCACATTTCATTGTGTCTCAACTACCAAGCCCATAAGGCAAAATACTCCACAACTGAATATTCTGGCCATAAGAGACTCCATTGTGAAACACACTGATGTCCCTCTTACCAAGCTGGTTAAGGAAAAGAGTGAAGTTAGTTGCTTGTCATGGGCCAGGATCCACCAGATTATGCAAGCACTCAGGTCACTTACCTCTAAGTACCAGTATTCCATCATAGTTTATGTAGGTGTGAATAAACTGTGATGTACCTCCTTGGACTATATGAAGAGAGGCATGATTGAACTCGCAGAGTATGTATCACAGACAGGTATGAGCCTAGTATTATGCAGCATTCTACTATCTCTGAGGATCATGATACAATACCAACAGAAAATGAATGACTTTAACAATTGGCTTAGGTGCTGATATAATTCCAAAGGGGTCCAATATTATCAACCTTGAAGGACATGGTTGACAGGCCATGTTGCTTTGCCAAAGATGGCTTTCACCTACCACCTCTAGGCTTTTGTATATTGGCCAAAACATTGTCCATCCCTACAGTGCCTTTTTCTGGCATTGCCTAACAGACAAACCTTCCAATATAACAAAAGATAATCAGGACAAGTTAAAAGTGTTTTTACTCAATGCTTGGAGTCTCAACAAGAAAATGCTCTCCCTAGAAGCTCTTTTCACCCTGGAGAATACTGACATCTGTGCAGTTGCTGGAACATTGTTTAAGGCCATGGAAAACAATCTGCCAGTGCATGGCTATAATGCATTTCATATGTTCCATCCACTCATTGGTCAAAAAATATGAAATGCTTGAGCTACTCCATGTCCACCTAACCACTGGAAAACTCCATTACTATATTCGTGCTAGCTACAGATCCCCTGCCATAAAACAGGAAACCCATACATCATACTTGAAGTTACTGAATCACTCGCCATTCAGCCCAACACCGCATACATGGGTGATTTTAACTACCCCTCCCTTAACTGGGAGGCATAGATAACCATTAACATGCAGGCCCAAAGATTTCTTGACTTTGTAAATTCAAATGCTCTGGAGTAGCTAGTCTGCACTCCAACCAGGGGAATAGACATCCTAGATCTGGTACTCACAAATATGGAAGAGCACTGCACCCCTTTGTGATATCCTCACCAGTAAGATCAGATCACAAAGTGATCTGCCTTGACATAAAGATAAAACTAGTTCTCCCACCTAACCCCAAAAACTTTAAGATCTTCTCTAAGGTAAATTACCTCCAATTAAGGGATGGCATAGCTAGTTTCCAAGCTCCCCCAAATCCAGAAAACACAGACATGTATACAGAGGCATACACAAAAGACCTCTATGACCATATAAACAACTGCACAGAAACGGCAGTGCCCGACTGAAATAAACCCAGGTCAAGCCGAAAAAAAAAGCAGTCAGCCTGGTGGATCCCTGGTATTAATAGCTTGTACAACAAAGAATAAATTCCTGTTGAGAAGAGGGAATGTGCACAATATAGCAAACAAATCCCTCATTAGTCTAAACAAGTGAATCGGTGAACTAGTCAAGTCTCTGAAAGCAGACCTTGAGGTAAAAATAGCCACCAAAGCTAAGGATGGCTATAAGGCATTTTTCAGTTATATCCACAGTATTAAGGGCAATACCCAACAATGTGCAGAATTAGTTGTAGATGGCATCACCTGTACTCAGTCAAAAGATATAGCAAATCTGCTGGCTGACAAATTCAGCTCAGATTTTACCTCCTCATAACCCCCAATTCTCCCCAAGAAATATCCTCCAGAACTCCACAACCAATTATCACCAAAGAACAGGTTACTACTGCACTGTCTAAAGCTAAAAACTCAGCTTCAGTGGGGCCTGATGATATACCAGTTACCTCTTAAATAGCTTAAATTAGGACTTGCCAGGGTCATTAGGATCTATATTTAACCACAGCATCCAGACTGGCTTTGTCCTGATAAAATGGAGGACAGCAACAGTCATCCCTCTGCATAAAGAGGGACCATTTACTGAACCGGGAAATTACAGATCCATGACTTTGATTAGTCTTATATGTAAGGTCATGGAAAGAATAATCATGGTCCTGATAAATAATGACAGAGGAAACCTCCAAGCACTGGACCCATTCCAACTCATCTTTGTCAAGGGCAGGTCATGCCTGCTGAATCTAGTGGATTTCTTCGAGAAAGTCATTAAGGCCATGCATGAGGGTAAAACAGTACATACCACCTACCTTGAACCTGGCCAAGGAATTTGACACAATTCCCCACTCAGGTAATATAAATGAACTCCCAAAACTGGGCATAAAGCCCTACATCACCAGATGGATATCCAATTTGCTCATGGACAGGATGGATATGGTTAAAATGAGTGAATCTAAATCCAGCAAGAATCCATTTACTAGTGGTGTGGCAGAGTGCTCATTGCTGGGACCACTCCTGTTCAGAATATACCTCTCTGAATTCAAGGCTAATGTGAAAGGCCTCTGGATGAGAATGTTTGCAGATGACTGCAAGCTGGCAGCAGTCATCAAATCCCCCAGTGATGTAGATATCGTTCAGAAGGGTCTAGATCAGACAAATGATTGGTGCCAGAACCATGGCCTAAAACTTAATGCAACAAATGCATTATCATACCCTTTGGGATGTCAAATACTCCTACAAATGACAACATGAATAGCATACCCCTAAGAGGGAGAAAATTATTCGGGAAATAAGAGACATAAGCATATTTTGGAAGTTATATAAGCTATCATACAAGAGAAAAGTATATCTGGTAAATTCTATTTTACTAGGCAAGTTAGCATATGTAGCAAGTACATATGTGATACTGACTAATTATGAAAAAGATATGTCTACGATATTTTTATTTGTATGGGTATCTAGACTGAATCCAGTGAGAAGAGAAATTTTGTATGTAAAGGAAGAAGGAGGACCGGGATTAATAAACCCAATTGTTTATACGGCTTCATTAAACCTGTACAAAGCCTTAATAAGTAAAAAAGAAAACAAGAATTTGACAGAATACATTTTGTATGATAAATATAAATATTTGTAGGAAAATGCAAATAAGGAAAATAATGAAAAATTATATGAATGAAGATATAAAAATATCAAAATAAAATATTCTTATGGAAGTTAAAAGTGAATATTGTTGAAAAAATAGGAAAGAATGGTGTTTAAACATTATGAAAGAACACTATTTTATCTTTCCTTTGAAACATGTAAAGATGAAAAAAGAAGAAACCTATTAAATGAGATTCATGTGGTATAAAAAATATATGAATGCAAAGATTTCTATAGAGATTATCAACAGGTAAACTACCTGTAAAGACTAACATGCCCTATAAAAGAAAACAAGAACGTATATGTATTTATTTTGAACAACCTGAAACAACAGAACATGTTTTTTTAATGTGCTAGAGTAAAGAAGTCATAGGAAGAAATATGTAAAAATAAAATGCTGAAATGTTTGGAAAAGGTAGAATGTATAAACATAGATAGGTTTGAATATGGGTATTATAATAAGATAAGACAAAAAGAAATTAAGAAAATTGATAAAATAATGTTCTATATTTTATGGATGTTATGGATGGAGAGATGTAATGAAGTTAAATTTAATGGAAAATGGATATTAGCAGAAATTCTAATGAAAATACATTATTGGCTTTGGAAAAAAGGGTGGGGAGTGCTTAATAAAATAAAATTGCCTTATATTTTATAAAGGTGTAAATAATTGTAAATAATATATGCAATATCAATAAAGAACCCCTATTCTTTTTAATGCGTGCCATGACATATTTTTCATTCACCAGAGCTACCACCAACTCAAGCAGATGGGGTCTCAGTTTACCATCTTATCTGAAGAGCACCCCAATCAAGAGTGTAACACCCCCCTCATACTGTACTAAGTGTTAGTAATTCATCAGCCTGGTCTAGGAACAGAACCAATAACCTTCTGCACCACAGACAGGGATGCTATCTGTTGCTCCACTGACATTCCTACAGAAAAAAAAAAACAAATCACATTACACTTTGTTGGGTGCTACACCCACTTGCAGCTCCCAAATACTAACTATGGAATCATGGGAATACCTTAATTCTGACTGAAACCAAGCATTCCTTTTACTATGATGAGGAAGTGTGACTTTGGAGTTACTATATTTATTACTTGGGGCATGAAATAGCTTCCATATCAGGATATAGGAGGGCAAAGACACTATATAAAGAATAAATACATTCCAATTGTAATATCTGTTGCATTTGACCAGATTATTGTAAGTACAGCTTAATGACATTGAATGTTTTCAACTCCAACGTGTTGTACATGGTAATTGTAGTTTCTGACACTCTGCTTTTACTAGTAGTAGATATTTTTTAATAAAACAATTGTTTCATTGTTTAAGTAACAGTCACCATCCAGCCCAACAGTTTCAGCCCACTCCATCTAATGCATGTCTTTCAGCAAATGTTTTAAATGCATGTTATCATATTGCTGTACAATATTTCCAACATGTAGCTTGCTATTCTAAATGTTAGGAAAATGTTTTTGTAGCTGCATTGCTTTGTATACCTTTGGTCTAAGCTCTATTTTAAGAAGTATAGTAGAGTGTTATATGATCTTTTATGTGTTTGAAAATAAACAATTGTTATTTAAGGGCTTTGGTTAATAACATATTTCTGTGTCTTAGTTTGATGATATCAGATTCATAGAAGTGGACAATACATGATAATGGTGAATGTACTGGCACTTCTTAATGTCAAGTCTGACAAAAGTATTCTTGTGTTTAGCATACTCATAGCTTTAATGTCACTTAAAAATGAAGTTTAACAAACTTCATGTGCTATTCCTGTGAAACTGTATGGCAAGGTTCAAGTAAGACATGCAGTTGCTGATTGTTATTGCTTTTGTATGCCTCTATAACTATATGCATCCAGGTCTGGGAAAAGCACTGGGCCAAACTTTGAATGTATGGTCTCTCTGATGAAGTTAGCAGCAGGAGCCCTTAAAGTATATATTAATATTTGCATACTGTGAATCCATCCCAAGGAACTTACAGACCACTCCTCCTCATGAATACTGACAACATTATGTGCCAGCATAGTCTACCTGTTTTGATCATCCATTCTATCCTGGAATCCATCTCTCCATGATGCCTTTATCCCATTTTGCACATAGGGTGGGGTGTCACTTCAACCGTGACAATCATCTAGAGCCAAGATTTACAGCACCGGGTGGCTAGCCCTGCCATGGAAATTTTTCTATACCACACAATTGCATGCACACCATATCTCTCAACTTCTTAGAGCAAGAACTCTGGACAAAGCCTGACAAAATGGGGGGGGGGGGGGGGGCAAAGGCCAAAAATTAGGGACAGATTTTAAATATTGCTCTTATAAATTTAGAAAGTTGCGAGAGTAACAGGGTTTGTGTTATACATTTTCTGAAGGATTTGAAGTCTGAAACTCAAATGTATATCATTATTTAGTGACTTCAGTCCTCAGGTCATACCAATGATTTGCCAGTAAATCACACATTTTATGAGGAATAGACCAAAAATATGAAGCAAAAATGTGGTCAATTGAGAGGTATGATGCGCACTCATTCCTTTGGCTAATTCAGAGTGCCCACTCCATCTAATGCATGTCTTTATAATGTAAGAGAAAACCAGAAGACCATCAGAAAACCCATGCAAACACAGGGAGGACATGCAGACTCCCCAGCTGAGAATCAAACCAGAGAATCTCTTGCTGTAAGACAGTAACACTATTCACTGCACCACTGTATCATAACATGAAAAATTATAATTAATTTACCTCAGTTAATTTACTAGATCTGATTCAATTGTATTTATTATATGTGTCTTATTTTGTAAATATGCCCCTTTGGAATAAATACAGCCTCAAAATTACTGATAGACTAGCTTACTCAGTTTAGGTTTTTGTTCCCACCTCAACCTCTCTTGATTGTAATAAATTAGTCACAGAGGAGGAAACTCCTGTTTATTCTATAAAACATCCACAATGTATTTCTTTAATAGTGAATTCATAATAAATTTCACCTCTTTTTCATGAAAAAAACAAGTCTAGAGTAATGCAGCCCACTGTTAAGAGGCATCTATCTGAAAAACCCCACAGCTGCTATAGTAGCCAGTAGTTAACATTTGTTTATTTATCAAACTGTTCACAAGCTTAGGGGTCTTTCCTGCTCTGTCAAATGATTTATAGAATGTATATTTACCAGGGTGATCTGGAGTGAAATGTGTTTTATACCAAAAACTCGAGGCTACAATAGTATGGCAGGTTTAGTTAAGATCCCATTGTTTGACTGCCTCGACATATATACCACTCACTCTACAGTCCCAGAAAGGTTAGACCTGTGCACCCAGACGGATGTTACCAGACACATTATCAGACACAAAAATGTAACTGCAGGATACTGTGGAGTCAATGCCTTTATTGTTGTATAATTTATATTACACATTTTGAATACACAGTGCTATCTCTTTTGAGGTCAGTGCTTTTTTCGTGGAAGAGATGTATGAATGAATGAAGCAACTAAAGTACAAAAATATTGCAATGTCTTTAGACTGGGCACAGGTGAAGCATACTATAACTTAACTGCCTATCAGAAGTAACAACCAGGCTGCAATGCCCACTTGTCAAATTTCAGCATGTTTTAAAAAGACATGAAAAATTACAGAGATGATCATGTTACTAAGTGCAGCATCAATTTGTAGACATGAGTAAATAAGAAAATTGTAATTAGCAGAAATCTTATGTTAGGCTCAAGTCACTAAGATATGGTTAGAAGTCAAAGTCAAAGAAAATGTTATTGTCATTCAGAACTACACAGCAGTGTAGCTGAATGAAATTACAATGCTTCGTTCTCAATGCAGGAAACAGTTGCACATATAGACAGAGAAAAATTAATAAAACATTACAGTAGAAATTTAATAAGTAGCAATTAGTAAGTAAAGTAGGACAGCAGTGACCCACACCCATCCCAGAACAGGAGACAAGGAAGACAAGGAACAATATGAAGGTAACATTGTCAAAGTAAAATTGAAACAATAGCAGCATATCTATGATTAGACTGAATTATTGCACAGTTTGTATATTGCACTTTACAGTCCTTCAGTGTGTAGGTGAGCTACCTTAGTATTGCACATGGTTATTGCACATCCATAAAATAAGCCACTTGAAAGGCGAATTATGTAACAGAAATAATGGTTCGCTTTTCCCAAGAGTTCAAGAGTTTAATGGAGAGATGAAAGAAACTGTTATTTAGTCTGGTGGTCTTACAATCTGTATCTCCTGCCTGAGGAGAGTGTACAGACCATTGGCAGGATGCATTGGATCGCTGGAGATCTTTTTGGCCCTGTCTATGCACCGGCATTTGTGTAGATCTTCCAGAGGTGTAAGGGATGTGCCAGTGATTCTTTCTGCCGACCTTACAACTCTCTTGAAAGTCTTCCAATCCTGATTGTTACAGCTCACATACCAGATCGTAATGCTGTTGGTCAGGACACTTTCAATGGTGCCCCTATAAAAGATCTGAATTATGGAGCTTGGTAATTTTGACTTCCTAAGTTTCCTTAGAAAATGCAAGAGTTGCAGAGCTTTTTTGACTGTGCTGGATACATGGACTGACCAGGATAAGTTCTCCATGATATGAACATCCAAGAACTTTGTACTCTTGACTCTTTCCACTATCATCCCTTTCATCACTAGAGGTTTGTGTTGTACTTGAGATCTTTTGACTCATCTGGACATAGTATTGTTTTCACTTTAGCTTTCTGAAACATACAAGAACTCATGATAAAATAACCATCTTAAATTATATTAAGGAATGTATTAGCAAAAGAATTCTATAATTTTGCAAACTTTTGTGCAATGTCTCTTGTAATATTTGTATGATACTGGTTTAATATTGGTCTTCAAATGTGATAGAGAACAGGAACCTCCAAGGAAACTCGTACACGAAGGAGTATAAAATCTTTATTCCACAATGATAGTGCAGTTAAGCGCTTTCAACTGGAACCCAGTCTTCTTCAGAACAATTTAAAAACACACATAAACTCATATATATACGTAAACCACTTCACTCAGATTAAAAAGTGCGCCAAAACACTTAAAGATACAGTACATATAAAGCAACTTATAACTATTGCATCAACTCTGTTGTAACAATTACAAAAAGAAAAAATATGTATTAATATAACATAATTAAGCTCTCCAATACCTAGGACAATACCACATACACATAATAATTGATGAACTTAAATACCTAAAAATGTAAAAAATGTATAAGAAATTTTGTTAAATATTGTGGTGTTGTTGTAATATGGCACCTAACCATAGTACTAAGATATGTCCCTATGTAATAAAGACATATTAATTGTTCTAAAATCAAACCCCATGAATATGGAGTACTAAAATTAATAGTAACATTTACTAAGAGAGGACTAAAAAAGGTTTGATACTAATAGATTCATTTAATCCAGGGGGTCTTGTAGCGTCCAGTAAAATCTGCCATCTACTCTCCAAGGCAGCTAATTGCATCTTCCAATTACCCCCAAATAATGAATTCCTGATCGTATCAATGATAGCAAAGCAAAAAGAATGCTCTGCACCGTATTCATGGATATGTTTGTACAAAGCATTCTTGGTATCCTTTTTCTGGATATGATATAGATGCTCATAGATACACTTTTTTAAGACTCTTTCTGTCTTGCCTATGTAGTACATAGGACATGAAAGACATGTAGCTATATAAATCACCCGACTTGTGTTGCAATTCCCTGTTCTTGTCTTAATACAGGTAGAATTAATATTTTTAAGTCGAATGTATCTAGAATCATTTATATACTTGCACTGTTTGCATCTGCCACATTTAGTGGTGCCTTTGTACATATCCATAGTAGTAGTATAATTATTAGCCTTCTCTAATATTCTTTTTAGATTAATTCCTGTCTTATATACAATTTTGGGTGAATTTCCAACAACATGTTCCAAATTCGAACTTGTAAGGATATCCCAATGTTGACATAAAATATCCTTGATTAAAAAGGTGTGCGGAGTGTAAGTCAAAATACAGGCACGTCCAAGCCAACTAGATGCTTGCCCTCCATCTTTTCCATTTAACACATAATTTCCCAATAAAGGAGGATATTTCTTGCCCCATTCATTGCCCACATAATTTATAATGTCTTGGAGCATGTTTACCGGGTATCCGCGATTTGTAAATAATTCTCTAATGGTGTCAAGTTCTATTTTCATGACGGATTCAGTCAAAGACATCCTCGCTGCACGGATACACTGCCCCTTAACAATGTTTTTGAAAATGTGGGGGGGGGGGTGGTTGCTAGTAAAATGTAAATAATCATTGGAAAACGTTGGTTTACGAAAAATTCTGGAGGTAAACCCATGGTTATCAAGACCAACCAAAACGTCCAAATAAGCTATATCAAGGGTACTGATGTTGTGGGTGAATTTCAAGAATGTAGAGGAATTGTTGATAAAGGACATAAATTCTTGCAGTTTCTCTGTCGTAGCCTGCCATAGAATGAAAATATCATCCAAATATCTAGCGTAAAATTTAATATCAGTATAAAAGTTACTTTTAAATAATACTTCCTCTTCCCAATCGAGCATCACCAAGTTGGCAAAAATGGGAGCACAAGATGCTCCCATAGCAACACCTTTTATTTGCTTGAAGAATTCCCCTTGAAATACAATGTAATTGTGTTCCAACACTAATCCCATCATGTCACACAACAAGGATATCCTGTCCCAACTGAGCCCTGAATATTTCCTTAGACTACTGGAAAAATGTTCTATTCCTTGGTCTCTGGGAATACTGGAGAAAAGATCAACCACATCTATGGTGACAAGAATGAGGTCTGGTCTCCAATACTCCTGTTGTAATTTACCCAGAAAGCTCCACGAGTCTTTCATGATGTGGGGAATAATCCCATACATATGTTTAAGCTGATGATCTATCCATTTCCCTATATTGTATGTCTTAGAATGGGAACCGGAGATGATCGGTCTAAAAGGTGGTTGCTCTAAAGACTTGTGTAACTTGGGGATACCAACAATTTTGGCCAATATTGGGTGATCATTTTTCAAAAACATATAGGTCTCGTTGGTAATCCTGTTGTCTATTAAGTATTCCTCAATAGCCAGATCAATACGATGATGTCCTATATTAATCTGATTTAGGGAGACGTTTTCGTATGTGTCAGTCTGGTGTAATATATCATATATACTAGAGACATATGCTTCAACATGAAAAAGAACTATCCCACCTCCCTTGTCGGGTTTCATGATACGTACCTCTTTGTTATGCATCACTTTGTTTAAACATTCCCTCTCTGACTGGGTTAAATTGGTCTGAGGTTCATTGTGTAAAAAGTATCTATGCTTGAGGTCCCTATGTAGTCTGTAAATGTCTTGACTAACCAATTTATCAAAGTTAGATATACTGGGGTGAGATACAGGTACATAGGAACTCTTTTTGCACAGTTGCGTGTTTCCCTTTCTATCTACCTGATCTATTGGATCATCATAAACCACAGCCAAATTGAGCTTGCGACAAAAAAGTTTCACCTGTTTGATGTTATCTACTAAGTTGTTACGAACGGTGGGAATGAACTTCATACCCTTGCACATAACACTAATAAACTCATCATCAACCTCCACGTCTGTGTAGTTATAGACTTTGAAACCTTCATAACATGTAATAATAGGATACTTATGAGAAGACATACAACTGCCTGTTGCGTTATCACCAAAATCAAAATTTTGGTCAGAAAAAGGTGTGAAGGTCTCAGAAACAATTACAGGAATCTTGTTTTCTATAACTACACTGACACTTGTGTGGGAATGTTTGTTTATTTCTTGTAGTTGGTCCACTGTCTGTTGGGGTTTCTGAAAAAGGGGGGTTTGGCACTCTGAAAATCCCTATATTCAGATCTAGGGGGGTAGATGTAGGACCTTGTTCAAACTGTTTAGCTTTGGGCCAAATATAAGCTCTGTTAGTACTATAAGCATCTTGGTCTCTAGATAACTTCTTACATTTTCTCTCGAAAATGTTATTGGCTCTACTTTCGGCTTGAAAGAATTGTTTTTTAAAAACATCCTTCCATGTATCATAATCAACGTCATTAGTGATAGTCTCGTACATACACTCCAACTCAACCCCAAGAGAATCACATTTTTCTTGTTGGTATTTGAGTAACAATTGCATAAATGCATGTCCAAAGCTATCAAATAAACAATTAAATTCAGTCATCACATCTGCATTGTATGGAATGCCTAATGGCAATTTAAAAAATCGAAGACCCTTAGGTACCACCTTAGTTTTCATACAATTCTTTAAATAGCTAACATCTATTTTTGAATTATTATATGCAATAAGTTTTTTACCAAAATCGAAAATCATTTCCTTAAGAGAACTATAAATGTAATTTTTACTGTTTAATTTATTAAAATGACTCTTTTTCCCAAAATCATACACATCATATTGACCATTCAAAACATTTTCAAAAAGTTCTCTTTCGTTTGTTTTTCTAGATAGCAAATTAAGACTAGTCGGCTTAGTGTAGTCATTCCGGTCAAATGTCTTAAAATCCTGCTTAGGACTGGATATTATATATTGAACAGTACCTTTCTTATCACAGTTAGACTTCTGCTGGTTACATCCGTTAATTTTATTGGTGTATGCGGTTTTAGGTCTAGCACCATTGCGTTCGGCCTCCCGCCTTGCCCGTGAAATACTAAAATCAAAGGTGAAGTCCTGAGCTGGTGTGAGTCTCAATGGATCGAACATGTTGTGTACTTCATCGTGGAAAATAAACCGACGTTGTTCCTTAGGAGATACAACAGATCCATCACTGGCGTCGGGTAAATCAATTGCAGCATTGATGGTGTGTACTGCTTCCTCTGAAGACTGTAGAGCTGCAGGAATCCGCGTTCAGGCGTAGGTAGCTTCTTCCTAGAGCGTACCCGTTCAAAATCAGGTACACCAGAAATCGACGTCTTCCGGTTTGCTTCGGGAACTTCCCCCTCTCCTCTGGAAGCCAGCAGGCTTCCATTCATTTTACAAACATCACCACATGATGAATGAGAACAGTTTAAAGTTTTGGCATATGTAACATTTTTAGAAGCAACGCTGTTAACCAATTCAAACAGTTTACGTATCTCACTCTGCACGGCTGAGACTTCAGCCCGAAGCCCGTTAAACTCCTCACGAGACAATGAAGCCCCTAAGGTGGTCTCCTGCTCCGACATAACAACCAACTAGTAAAAAGAATGAACCAACAACTCCAAATGTGATAGAGAACAGGAACCTCCAAGGAAACTCATACACGAAGGAGTATAAAATCTTTATTCCACAATGATAGTGCAGTTAAGCGCTTTCAACTGGAACCCAGTCTTCTTCAGAACAATTTAAAAACACACATAAACTCATATATATACGTAAACCACTTCACTCAGATTAAAAAGTGCGCCAAAACACTTAAAGATACAGTACATATAAAGCAACTTATAACTATTGCATCAACTCTGTTGTAACAATTACAAAAAGAAAAAAATATGTGGTTGATCTTTTCTCCAGTATTCCCAGAGACCAAGGAATAGAACATTTTTCCAGTAGTCTAAGGAAATATTCAGGGCTCAGTTGGGACAGGATATCCTTGTTGTGTGACATGATGGGATTAGTGTTGGAACACAATTACATTGTATTTCAAGGGGAATTCTTCAAGCAAATAAAAGGTGTTGCTATGGGAGCATCTTGTGCTCCCATTTTTGCCAACTTGGTGATGCTCGATTGGGAAGAGGAAGTATTATTTAAAAGTAACTTTTATACTGATATTAAATTTTACGCTAGATATTTGGACGATATTTTCATTCTATGGCAGGCTACGACAGAGAAACTGCAAGAATTTATGTCCTTTATCAACAATTCCTCTACATTCTTGAAATTCACCCACAACATCAGTACCCTTGATATAGCTTATTTGGACGTTTTGGTTGGTCTTGATAACCATGGGTTTACCTCCAGAATTTTTCGTAAACCAACGTTTTCCAATGATTATTTACATTTTACTAGCAACCATCCCCCCCACATTTTCAAAAACATTGTTAAGGGGCAGTGTATCCATGCAGCGAGGATGTCTTCGACTGAATCCGTCATGAAAATAGAACTTGACACCATTAGAGAATTATTTACAAATCGCGGATACCCGGTAAACATGCTCCAAGACATTATAAATTATGTGGGCAATGAATGGGGCAAGAAATATCCTCCTTTATTGGGAAATTATGTGTTAAATGGAAAAGATGGAGGGCAAGCATCTAGTTGGCTTGGACGTGCCTGTATTTTGACTTACACTCCGCACACCTTTTTAATCAAGGATATTTTATGTCAACATTGGGATATCCTTACAAGTTCGAATTTGGAACATGTTGTTGGAAATTCACCCAAAATTGTATATAAGACAGGAATTAATCTAAAAGAATATTAGAGAAGGCTAATAATTATACTACTACTATGGATATGTACAAAGGCACCACTAAATGTGGCAGATGCAAACAGTGCAATTATATAAATGATTCTAGATACATTCGACTTAAAAATATTAATTCTACCTGTATTAAGACAAGAACAGGGAATTGCAACACAAGTCGGGTGATTTATATAGCTACATGTCTTTCATGTCCTATGTACTACATAGGCAAGACAGAAAGAGTCTTAAAAAAGTGTATCTATGAGCATCTATATCGTATCCAGAAAAAGGATACCAAGAATGCTTTGTACAAACATATCCATGAATACGGTGCAGAGCATTCTTTTTGCTTTGCTATCATTGATACGATCAGGAATTCATTATTTGGGGGTAATTGGAAGATGCAATTAGCTGCCTTGGAGAGTAGATGGCAGATTTTACTGGACGCTACAAGACCCCCTGGATTAAATGAATCTATTAGTATCAAACCTTTTTTAGTCCTCTCTTAGTAAATGTTACTATTAATTTTAGTACTCCATATTCATGGGGTTTGATTTTAGAACAATTAATATGTCTTTATTACATAGGGACATATCTTAGTACTA
The DNA here is from genome assembly GCF_019279795.1 of Protopterus annectens. NCBI lineage: Eukaryota > Metazoa > Chordata > Ceratodontiformes > Protopteridae > Protopterus > Protopterus annectens. Next base: position 1,777,441,171 of record NC_056733.1, on the reverse strand, counting down.
TGGTTAGGTGCCATATTACAACAACACCACAATATTTAACAAAATTTCTTATACATTTTTTACATTTTAGGTATTTAAGTTCATCAATTATTATGTGTATGTGGTATTGTCCTAGGTATTGGAGAGCTTAATTATGTTATATTAATACATATTTTTTCTTTTTGTAATTGTTACAACAGAGTTGATGCAATAGTTATAAGTTGCTTTATATGTACTGTATCTTTAAGTGTTTTGGCGCACTTTTTAATCTGAGTGAAGTGGTTTACGTATATATATGAGTTTATGTGTGTTTTTAAATTGTTCTGAAGAAGACTGGGTTCCAGTTGAAAGCGCTTAACTGCACTATCATTGTGGAATAAAGATTTTATACTCCTTCGTGTACGAGTTTCCTTGGAGGTTCCTGTTCTCTATCACATTTAATATTGGTCTTCACTGAAAGCTGACCCTCTTGGCAAGTTACAGTAAACTAAATAAAAAAAAAATTGCAACTAAAACTGGAAGCAAGTAAGTCCTGTCAATGTCCTTAATGTTTAGTATTTTCCCCTCTGGCACACACACAGGGAGCATTCACACAGAGCACAATATATATGCACAGGATGTAGCCACTCTGGTTGCCTTCCATGTCTTTCTGATAGACTTCTTGCTGTGAATTGCTCCAAAAAGCATTTGACTTGGAAAACTAACTTGCAATACATTCTACAAATCACACCTGAAGCAGTTTCCTCTTATCTCAGGCAGAGGTACATGAAAAGATATCAGCTGACCATTCATCCCATTCCTGGCCAGCTGTACAGGACACAGGCTACTAAATGAACCTGGGTTACCAACAGTTTAGACAGACAGACTGCCTAGGTGGTAATAGATCTGTTTCTTAGAGTATGACAGTAATAAAAACTGTTGTTGCAGTACTTGAAACTGCATTGTTAATAACTGCATTGTTAGTAACTTCAGTGTTACAACAGGAAACAAATTGCAGATGACCAGTTACATGCTTCCTAATATAGAGGATATGACTGGGTCTCTGATCATAATAAACTTCTAGTGCATGGAGTGCAGTGAGTATGCTCCAATATTCAGAAAAAGACAAGGCAGTTAAATGCCAGAGTGGTATGTGACCTGATCGTAACAACTGTTAAGCTCCCCCTGCTAAAGTTGTTAAGGTTGGATCTAATGCCAGGCAGTAAAATCTGACAGTACTTACCAGAAAATAACAGCACCAAAAATAAAATATTAAGTATTTGTTTCTACCTACTGTCCATCCTGATAATGTGTCCCCAACATCCTCAAATAAACTTAGTTGCTAGAGTAACAGGATGTGTTAGTATCCATTTTCAGGACAAGAACTCTGAAACTCAAATATATGTCATTATTTAGTGACTTCATGTCTCAGCGGTTTGTGTGAAAACCACAGATTTTATAAGGAGCAGACCACAAATATAAGCCAATAATCTGGACATTCTGCAAAAATGTGGACTGTTGAGGTAAACGTAATAGAGTGCATTGCACTGCCTTTCTGACAGCGCCCACTAAGTGTTTTATGGCTTTGAAAGTTGGTGAACCACTTTGAGATTTTTTTCTTTGCAATCAGTAGTACATGGAGCAGATAAAGCTCCATGCACTACAAAGAATTATGGTCATGCCACTGATAATAACCTTCTGTTCTCAACATGGATGACAAGAAATTCACCTCTTCAGCGAATTTATTGGCATCCATGCATCGAACACATAATGAGCAGGCTATGATCAGTGAGCCAATCATAATCCTCTATATATTCAAATCACAGATGCCTAGAAATTGACCTTAAGATCAGACAGAAGCAAGGCTTGAGAGGTGGACCTTGACTTCTGTGTCAAGAACACATAATAAGTAGTGCACAAAGTTTTATCTCCTTAATGTTCTATGAATTACAGAAAAAGAAGTGTAGAAGCATGAAGTATTTTATAGTTTTGAAGCTGTTAGACACTTCACTTTGACCATTTCTTTTGTGTGACAGTGAGGTGTATAACAGCTTTTAAAACTGATAAAGAGCTTGCTGCTTATCTGAGGTGGTTGGAATTGGCCACTGTTATGCTTTATAACAAGTTTGGCACATGCTTAAGAGACTTTAAGCACTTTTCTTGTTTCACAAATGTGGTTAATAAATGCGTGTCTTTTTCCCAAATTTGGAACATAACCATGGTACTCCATGCACTGTATTATTATTCTACTAGTCTCTGCTGCTTCTTTTTCTGTTAGCTTGACTGTCTCCCCTACTACTCAGCTCTGTATCTGTCACCTAGAATCTTGTGTTTATGAGGCTGTGGCATCCCACCATTCTGGGGGAGTGATCAAGGAGTATCGGTCCTCACCACAGACACTGGTGAGGGATGTACACATGGAACAAAAATAGATACATGCAGTATTTCCAGATGGAGCTCTCTGCACCAGGCACATTTCCCCTTAAGAGCACACAGGGAACACACTCCCATCCTGGGCTGGGTTTCTCTCTCTCATCAGGCCCCAAAAAAGGCTCCACACTGACCACAGCTGCAGAGTTGAGTCCTCAGTTGAGTGTTTCAAGCCAAATCCTCCTCCACCCTCTCTGTTAAATCAGTGCTCTGTGTCCATGCTCTAAGTAGCTGACACACACACACTCTTTGAGATTTCATTATCACACACACTCACACACACACACACACACACACACACACACACACACACACACACACACACACACACACACATGGGAAGGGCTGACACAGATTTACCAGCTAACCCCCTCTGCCCAGACTATAAGGTAAGTACTGCCACCAGAACACTCCAAAGCCAGCTACTCTAAGGCTCTTGCAAGGGTGTCCAATTATACTGAGTAAAATTAATAATATTACAAATGGCTGGGCTTGGGAGCGCCTTCTTTGTGGAGTCTGCATGTCCTCCCCGTGGTTGGGTAGCATTCAAAAGATATGCGTGCGTAAATGGGCGTGCCTTCGTTGAAGGTTGGGCATTGAGCTGGCACCTCAGTGTTTCATAAAAGTCTACTGCCAATCATTAGTGGACTGGAGTTCCGCTGTGGTGACCCCTTACCAGGAAAAGCTGAAAGACAAACAACAACAACAACAAATGGCAGTGTTTGACCAATACAGCAAGGCTTTCAGAAGTGGCCACTTTAGTATGTCTCTTGCATTCAAATGAGACACTGAGGCACTGTGATGGGTTCAAGTTGTTTATTGTACATAAACACATCAGGAACTGGAACTGGAACATATACATAAGCTAAATGACTGACTCATTACTTCAAACACACTTGTATGTGCATCTCCATTCATGCCTGCACTCACTCTGACTGACTACAAAATGGCACTGATCTTGCACATGCTCAATGAGTTACATGCACATGCTATCTAGCTACAGTGGCTGACTAGGTGCAATACACATAATGATCTACATCCTCCCTCTTTGATTTGTTCGACATGCAATAAGAGAACAGGATATTTTAACAAGCTGGATATCACATCAACATTTAACAACAAATTAATTCAAGTCCAAGTCGCTCTGTATTTTGGATTGGGTCTGAAAATTCTATCCAATCTGGTCACAGAAAAACTTTGAATATGTTTAGCAACAGGGTCAGTCTCTGGTGATTCTTTTACAATCGGTATTTCAGGGATTACATCAGGATTACTTGAAGAAGATATACTGTTCTCTGGAATTTGAACAAGTGTAGAGTCACTCTGAGAAATACAGTCTGGCACAGGCAATCTGCTGTATCACTGGTTCGGAGACTGATAGTATATGTTTTTGATTCCTTCTGAAATCCATTCTTTTAGATTGTATGATGTAAGATCTCAGTTCTTCAAAAATATCTTTGACAATTCCCACTCGGTCATATCCTTTAGATGTTTGCATTCTCACAATCTCTCTTTGTCTTAATGGTCTGCAAGGCTTGCTGGATTTATCATAGTACAACTTTTGTGACTGGCATTTTCTCAAAAGTTGAGTCTTGACCATCATTTTTGCCAAAGATTCCAGAGACAACCACAAGGCATTCTATAACCATGTCAAGAATCTAAATGGCAATGCTCAGATCTGCTCGGAGCTACAACAGAATGGTATTAAATACACTGATCCCAAGGATATTGCTAATATCCTGGAAGATCAATTCAGTGCCAACTTCATCCCCCTCTCACCCCCTAAATGGCCCATCTCAATACCGGTAGATTGCCAAATTCTGGTAATAATGACCACACAGGTAAAACACGCACTCTCCAAAGCAAGAATACAGCATCCATGGGACCAGATGACATCCCGGGCTGTGTATTACATGAACTACAAAATGATCTGGCACCTCACCTAAGTGTCATGTTTAATCATAGCCTCACCTCAGGCTTCGTGTCCACTGAGTGGCGCACAGCTAAAGTTATCCCACTCCACAAGGGGGGATCCACCTTGGATCCCGGGAACTACCACCCCATCAGTCTGATGAGCCTGATCTTCAAGCCCATGGAACGTATTCTCATGAAACCTATAAAGAAAGACATTGGCAACCTTCAAACACTGGACCCCACCCAGTTTGGGTTTGTGAAGGGCTGATCCTGTCTCCTGAACTTGATTGACTTCTTCGAATCAGTCTCCAGAGCCGTGGATGAGGGTAAGGCGGTCCACACAGCCTATCTGGACCTCAGCAAGGCCTTTGACACCAGCCCCACTCTGGAATTATAGATAGACTTACTAAGCTGGGCATTAATCCCTACTTCACTCGATGGGTTGCCAACTGGCTTACTGACAGAACCCACACTGTAAAAGTAGCTGACTCCAAATCCAGCTCCAGACAAGTGATAAGTGGAGTACCTCAAGGTTCAGTCCTGGGACCACTCTTCTTTGGCATCTACTTCTCTGAAGTACAGGCCAAAACTAAGGGACTCTGGCTAACAATGTTCACAGATGACTGCAAACTGGGAGCCATTATTGAATCCCCAAATGATGTGGATACTCTACAAAAGGGCCTTACAGAAACAGATGCTTGGTGCCAGAGCCATGGGCTCAAGCTCAATGCCAAGAAATGTATAGTTATCCCCAATGGGAAAAAACATGTACCCGTGAATTACCACATAGGTGGCAATACACTAAACACCGAAAGTGTGATAAGAGACTTAAGGGACACAGGTGGACAGTGGTCCCACCTTCGATAACCACATCGCCACAACAGTCAGGAAATCCTTCTATGTGGCACACCTCATCACTAAGGGCTTTTCATCCAGGAAAAAGGAGGTTATTGTCCCACTGTACTCATCCTTCATTAGACCCATTATAGAATACAATGCCCATTTGGTATGTACCTCTCAAGACATCTGCAACAACTGGAAAGGCCACAGAAATACCTCACTAAAAGAATCACAGGCCTAAAGCAGATGCCCTATGCTGACTGCCTTAAACAACTCCAGCTATACTCTGTCGCATATCCTCTACTCAGAGGCTATCTCTGCTTAACATACAAGGCCATGTCAAACCCAGAGCTGTTGGACATGCTACATTTAAAGAAATCCCAATCCCTCAGAGCCACATGCTCCAGGGATCTAAATCTTGTCATCACAATAAACAAAACATGCTGGAGAGATAGGTTCCTGACCCAGAGACTCCCCAGACTCTGGAATAGACTGCCCATACATGTCAAGCAGAGTGCTTCTTTGTCCCTCTTCAAAAGGAACATTGATGATTGGATAGGAGAAAGGAAATTCACCCCAGGGATCATGTCAGTCACCCTGCTAGACAGGGGTCCAGGGAAGTAAATAGTGTGTGAAGAAATAGCCAGGGAATTGTTATGGCTAGGCTTGCATAGGCCCTAGGGCTGAGCCTAGTACCAACCTATGAACCTATGAACCATTTGGTATCAATAATTGTTTATTTATTGGAAAGGTTGTTCTAGTCTGTCTGGATATCAGTCTCTAAGCAGGTGAACCAAGCAAATTATCTCAAGGAATATTTCTGAGATTAAGTAGGCTAAGAAAAACATTGGTACGTTCTCTCCTGGATTTCTCCAACAAGTACTTTGTACTTTGAACTGCACGCTCAGCTAATCCATTGGAGTGTGGATACTCAGGACTCTAGTAACATGGACAAAGTCCCAAGACTCAGCAAAATTCTTGAACTGCTGACTTGTAAACTGTGTGCCATTGTGAGATACGGCTTTGTGTAGACTACCATGAACAGAAAAATGTCTCTTCAATTTCATAATGACAGTGCTGGAGATTATGTTAGGAAGAAAGTCAATTTCAAACCAATTTGAATAAGAGTCTATGAACATTAAGTAATGTTGACCATTCCATTTGAAAATATCAGTAGCAACTGTCAACCATGGTAATTCAGAAGTCTGGTTTAGCTGAAGCGGTTCTATTTGTTGATGCGGTTTAGTAGTCTTGCAAATGGAACATGCTAGAGTTTCCTTCTCTATATCTTTCGACATAGAAGGCCAGAATACTATCCCTCTTGGCCTTCTTTAGGTTGAATCAGTACCCTGGTGACAACAATGCAAAATTTTGATATATTCCTGTTGTAATGCTGTAGGAATTACCAGTTTAGGACTTTTCATGATGATTCCAAATACTTCTGTATGTAAAGTGGTAAACTAGTTTGTTATGCTGACCATCCTTGACTGATAACATGTTTCAGCTTCTGGAGAAATGGGTCTAAAGCTGTATGATTTCTAAGTTCAGCAAGACATGATGAGGAAAAATTTCTGACTTCCTTGGCTTTAAAGTCTGCTTTCTCAGTGTCACGCTGTTCTGTTATTTGTCTGGGTGCTCTTGACAAAGCATAAGCAAGGTATAGAAATTTGCGTTTGTATAGACAATATTGAAATTGTATGTTTGCAGTATTGACATCACGCATTGCAAGCATGCTAGAGTTGTATGTATTGCTTGTTCAAAATTGTCACTAGAGGTAGATGATCAGTATTTTTTCGAACAGGTTTGCAATAAATATAATAATTGAACTTCAGACGTGAACACTACTTCTAAAAGTTCTTTTCAATCTGTGCATACTACATTTCACATTAGGTTAAAATTCTGGATGCATAGGTGACTGGTATGCCTTCTTGAAGACATGCTGCACCAAGTCCATACACTGAAGCATCACATGAAAGAGTTTCAGGTTTGTGAACACCATATCTCTGCTATCTTTAAACAAAACAAACAAAATAAAAAAATCTTGCTTTTTTCCCACTTTCTGAAATTTTAAAAAAGTTCAGTTACAGATTTGCTGTTCTGAACTGTTTGTAAGTTTCTTGGAGGCCATTGCTTGCTTGGGCTAAAGGGAAGTCTCTGTGTTCATCAGTGGCAGTAGTAAACACTGAACAGCCTGCCTGCCCTTGTGGGAGTGGTTATTGCCTAGAAACTGTAGTTTTATTGGCCATTTGGGTCAATTCCAAACTCCTTGATCCCCCTCTTAAAACCCTGTTTTGCTCATTTTTGCGCATAGCACAGCATCGGGCAGCGCCGCTTAATCAGGTTTAAACTATTCCCGGCTCCACAAAGTCTGCTCTTCACTTTCCTTAGAACTGTTCCAAATCTCAAAGTAAGCACTCTATTTTCCTTCTAAAACCCAGCAGTAGCTAGGATAAGTGTCTTATAAGTAAGCACTAATAAACTAAAGCACTACACCCTCTTATACTCCCTTTAAGTACTTGGCTCCCTATTGGTCCTTTTTGATCAAGTCAAAAAGTAATTCCTTATACTATTCTGGCATGTCCAAAAGTCATTTTCAGGTTTACTCTCCAGTCCAGCTGGTGAATATAGGAATCTTGAGACAATGTTACAACTGCCTTATGTACACAGACCACCCTCTCCTCTTCCCAACAAGCTCAAATATATGTGAGAGATGCAACTATATAGCATGGTCAGTCTGGAGGAGAAGGTAATCACACACACACCACAAATCCAGTCTCACAATGACCTATCGCAACAGCAAACCAAACACATAAACACACAAAAACATACTCGGGGGCTCTAAATAAAAATCTGCCCAAGCAACAGAGACCTCCAAAGCAGACATCCAAGCAACTGCTACCCCACAACAATACCCATGTATCACATAGTTCACAAAGTCAGTGTGCCACACAGTCATAGCCCTTAAGGCTAAACAACACACTTAATACACTTGTAATAGGTGACTCTATTGTCAGACACACTGACGTCCTTCTCACCAGGCTGAACAAGGAGAAGGTAACTGTAAGCTGCCTGTCAGGTGCCAGGATCCGCCACATAATACAAGCACTCAGGTCACTCCAAAGCAAGTACAAATATGACTCCATCATTGTCCATGCTGGTGTGAATGACCTGAGACGTACCTTCCTGGATTACATGAAAAGAGACAGAGGAGCTCGCTGATCATGTGGCCCAGGCCGGTATGACCCTGACCTTGAGTAGCATCTTACCCTCACCAAGAATGATACCACAGTATAAAGACAAAATGATCAATTTCAACAATTGGCTAAAGTATTGGTGTCACTCAAAGGGGATCCAGTGTCTGTCAGCCTGGGATGACATGCTTGACAAGCCACATTGCTTCGCTAGGGACCGCTTGCACCTGTCACCCCTGGGTTTTTGAATCCTGGCCAAGGCTCTTGCCACCCCCATAGTGCCTTTTTTAGGCAAGGCTCAAAAGACAAACCCACCTCCTTAGACAACACAAGGAAAAAGAAACTAAGGGTAATTCTGCTCAACGCCAGAAGTCTAAACCTCAAGATGCCCGCACTCGAGGCTCTCCTCAGTATGGAAAATATTGATATCTGTGCAGTAACAGAAACCTGGTTCAAGGCTCGCGAGAGCACCCCAGCACTACCAGGCTATACCTCATACCATGCTTTTTGGCCCCAAAACTCAGACCGAACCACAAGAGGAGGGGGAGTATCCATATTCATCAAAGATACCCATACTTCCAGGCTAGTGGCACTGCACGAAGCATCTGAGACCATCCATGTGCAACTAACAGTGGGCAAAACTGCCTTCCAGTTTGTAGCCTGCTACAGACCACCCTCCCAAACTCAGGAACCCCACTCGGCTTTCCTGAAGACACTGGAGAATATGAAGGTCTCTCCAAACACCATTATATTGGGTGACTTTAACTACCCAAACATAGACTGGGAGCACTACTCAAGCCCCAACACCCTAGCTCAATGGTTCCTAGAATTTATAAACTCAAATGCTATGGAACAACTGGTCACCACTCCCACAAGAGGGGAAAATATATTGGACCTGATCATTACCAACATGGGGACTCTATGTTCCATACCAGAGGTATACCCCTCATTGGTAAGATCTGACCATAAATTAATCACTATGGACATCCATATCCCGTCCCCACCCCCAGCAAAGGAAACCACGGTCAAAAACTTCTCAAAAGCAAACTTCCCACTTCTCAAAACCGAAGTGGAATCCTTCAAAGCCCCAAGGCCAGTGGAAAATACGGCCCAAACCACAGAATCCTTTACAAATGCAGTCTATGGATACCTACAGGAATGCATAGATCGTGCTATTCCAAATAAAACCAAAACACACTCCTCCAAAGGCAGGAGACCTGTCTGGTGGACCCCAGCCATAAATAAGCTGTACAACAGAAGGAGGAAGCTACTACATGATAGAGCAAAATCCCTGAAAGGGAAGGCAACTCTGATCAGTACTAGCAAGAAACTATGATCCCTCATAAAATCATCTAAGGCTAGCTTCGAAAGAAAAATTGCACAAGACGCTAAAGATAATCATAAGGCTTTCTTTAGTTATGTCAGAAACCTGGGTGGAAACTCCCAGATATGCTCTGAGTTAGTGCAAAATGACAAAAAATTCACTGTGCCCACAGACATTGCCAACATCCTGGCAGATAGATTCAGTGCAAACTCCCCCCCCAAATGAACAAATGACTATCCCAACAGAGTGTAGCCTCCCAGACATCACAGATGCACAGGTGAGAGCTGCCCTCTCCAAAGCAAAAAACACAGCATCGATGGGACCGGACAGTGTCCCAGGCTGCGTTTTACATGAGCTCCAAGAAGAACTGAACCCTCACTTAAAATCACTGTTCAGTCTCAGCCTTACAAAAGGATATGTACCCAAAGAATGCTGTACAGCAACAGTGGTCCCACTCCATAAAGGTGGTGCCACAACGGACCCCGGAAACTATCGCCCTATAAGCCTAACTAGCCTGGTCTGCAAAGCTATGGAACGTATGATCATGGAACTCATAAACAAAGACATTGGGAACCTCCAAACATTGGATCCTACCCAATTCGGCTCTGTTAAGGGCAGATATTGCCTCTTGAGCCTGGTCAATTTCTTTGAAACAGTGACCAAGGCCATAAACGAAGGGAAGGTAGTCCACACAGCCTACCTTGACCTTGCAAAAGCCTTCAACACAATACTCCACTCGGGCATCATAAATAAGCTCACCAGCTTAAATATCAACCCCTATGTCACAAGATGGGTTGCAAACTGGCTTAGGGATAGAACGCACATGGTCAGAATTGCAGGTGCCATGTCAGACTTTAGACCAGTTACAAGTGGCGTCCCACAAGGCTCAGTCCTGGGACCTCTCTTGTTCGGTATATATTTCTCTGAGGTACAGGCTAACACAGGAGGACTATGGTTGACAAAGTTTGCAGATGACTGCAAACTGGGGGCCATAATTGACTCACCGGCTGACACAAGCATCCTCTAAAAAGGTCTCACAGAGACGGATAACTGGTACCAGAGCCATGGCCTAAAGCTAAATGCCAAAAAGTGCATAGTCATCCCCTTTGGGAAAAACAAAGTGCCCACAGATTACCACATAGGTGGTAATCTATTAAGTACGGAAGAAGTAATTAGGGATTTGGGGACCTAAGTAGATTGCAACCTCTCCTTTGACAATCACATTGCCCAAGTGGTTAGAAAGACATTCTATATAGCCCACCTTATCACGAAGGGGTTCACATCTAGATCAAGAGAGGTCATTGTGCCCCTCTACTCATCACTCATCAGGCCCATAATTGAATACAATGCCCCATTTGGGATGTACCTTACCCGACACCTGCTACAACTAGAAAGACCCCAAAAGTACCTCACCAAGAAGATCAAGGGACTCAAACAGATGCCCTATGCAGTTAGGCTAAAGAAACTCCAGCTCTACTCAGTTGCTTACCGCCTACTCAGAGGTGATCTGTGCCTGACGTATAAAGCCATGTCCAACACAGAATTAATGGACATGCAAGAAATCCTCAAGAAATCCAAATCCATCCGAACTACACGCTCCAGTGACTTAAACCTCAGCACAGAAATAAATAGAACATGCTGGAGGGACAGATTCATATCCCAGAGGCTCCCCTCACTCTGGAACAAAATTCCAATCCATGTCAGACAGAGCCCCTCAATGACCCTCTTCAAGAAGAATCTTAACGTTTGGATAGGAGATCGTAAATTTACCCAGAGGCACAGTAAACTAACCTTAAATGAGCTATCTTCTGTGACCTACTATACAGAGGCACAGTCAACTAATCTAAGAAGGGTGGTGAAAGCCAAACACACTCTGGCTAGGCTTGTAAATGCCCTAGGGCAGATAGCCTAGTATCAACCTATGAACCTATAATATCTCAGTGAGGGTGGACTAGCAATTTTCTGTTTCAGACTGTCAAATGCTTTTTGGTGTTGTGTCAGCCAGGGCCAATTTACATTTTTGTGTGTCAACTCATGTAGCGGTGCTAAAAGCTCACTCAGGTCTACTATGAACTTTCCTAAATAGCTGACCATACCAGGAAAACATTGTAAAGATGTGATATTTTTTGGAACTGGCATCTCAAGAATTGTTGCTTGCTTAAATGGATCTGGTTGTAAGCCAGAACTGGTAAACAAATGGTCCACATAAGTAACTTCTTTCAGTTTGAATTTACACTTCTGAAGATTCAGTTTGACAACATGCACAGTCTAAAAATCTATGTCCGACTTCACCATTGCCCCTACAATAATGTTGTCTACTATGATAACACATGGATAACCAGAAAAAATTTGACCCGGTTCACGTTGACATACTTCACTGGCAGAATTTATCCCAAATGGCATTCTCAAGAATCTGTATCTACCAAATGGTGTGCTGAAAGTGGTTAAAAATGAAGATCTGTGATCCAGCGAAATTTGCCAAAATTAACTTTTTGCATCTAAGACTGAAAAAACAGTCCCATTTGGCATGAGAGCAGCTACTTCTTCTACTGTGTGCATCAGATGATGAGGACATTTAAACAATTATGTTTAAATCTCTCAGATCAATGCATATTTGAATATCATCTGAGCTTTTCTTATGAGCTACAACCACGGAGGATACCCATTCAGTTGTTTCTTTTACTGGAGTAAGGACACCTAAATTCACCATTTTGTCAAGTTCTGCTTTTACTTTGCTCTGCATTGCTACTGGAACCTTCCTTGCTGGTTTGACAACTGGCCTTACTTCATGGTTTAACTTCATGGAATATGTGACTGGAAGTTTGCCAAGCTCATCTTTGAAAATATCAGTATGTTCACTAAAAATATTCTGTGTGAAACTATCATTGTTGTTCAAACTTATGTGGTGGACCTGTTTATTAAATTAAATCAGTCCCATTCTCAAACTGTCTTTGAGGCCTAACAATGACTGCACGTGTCATTTGACTAGGTAAAACTGCAAGTCACAGCTGTTCCCAGAAGAATGGCATGCGAGAACTACTGTATTATCAGTCTGAATCTCTTCACCACCATAAGCAATGAGTTTTGCACATTTTGCTGAATCAAGTTTCTCACCAGCGTTTACTTTAGCAAACATTTGTGCTGATATAACATTGCACTTGCATCCATTGCCTACTTTAAGCTCTACAGGTTTCCCATTAATTCGAACAGTGCAAAATATTTCACTCATTTCTGCCAACTGATAATCTACTGTGTTAACTGTTTCATCGATCACAGAGACACCATCAACATAGAAAGTTTACTCACAGCTCTCTATCTGATCTGCTTGCTTCTTCAGATGGTCTCTTTTAATAAAAGTATGTGCCATTTTAGATTTGCAAAGCCTTTTCAAATGATTCCACTTTTTACATTTATGACACTGCAGACCAAAAGCTAAGCACTTTTCTCATTTGGGTTTATGACTGCCTCCACAATTATTACAGTTAACAATAAGGTTAGGTGTTGTGACCCCATTCAGTTTTATATTTCTTTTTTATCTTAACTTTATGTTGTACACTATCAACATTTGCACTTGCAGATACTGCATGCACATTTTTCTCATTCATAAGCATATTCATATGCTTTCTGTAAGCTCATATATTTGAGAAATCTCAGTAGCTTTGCTCAAAATTAAATCACTGTCTCAAAACAAAATCTATCTCACTGCATCATTATTAACACCACACACAAGCCTGTCTTTTATCAACTCATCTCAGGTCACCAAATCTGCACGTTTTAGTTTATTTCTTAAGTTGGTAATACATGCTGCTATAGTTTCACCAGTCTTTTGATTTCTTGTGTAAAGCATGTGCCTTTCCATTGTAATATTTGTTTGAGGCTTACGCATTTCTCTAAACTTACTTTTTAAGCACTCAGAGTCTTCCTGTGTTTAAGCCTGTATCACAATGACAGTTCTCCCCTCCCCTGCATGCATGGCAGGTGCATACACAAATGAACATTCCCTCTCAATGGCTTCTGAGCCAGCTAAATTAAGAAGTATGATTGCCTTTGTATGAGCATCTTTATCACAAAATGAAGCTTGTATGAAAATATCATATTCTTGATCAAACACACCAATTCTCAGCAATATTCCTATCAAGCACCAGTGGTCAATGTCTATGAAATCTCTCTGCCATAACAACAAAATTTGTTTAAATATAGCCATAGACCAGGTACTTGTAATTATGCCCAAATGCACAAATATATCTCTGAAAAGGCTTTACTTTAACACTGCAAACACTGTGAACATTCCAGAAACTTCAAATACTTCAAAATGTTTTAGCTACTGCAACAAAAGTAGTATGCTGCAAAAAAAAAATGGTCATTTTAGCTGTTTCATTCATTTTAATACTTTAGAAATTATTTTGACCACTTCTGTATTTATTTCAAATACTTTTATCAGCATGTTGCTCTTTGGGGCATTTCATTTATCTTGGTAATTATTTTGAATGTTTTAAATGCTTCACTTATTCGGTGACTAAAAAATCATTTAAATGAGTTTAAGTACCTTTGAATAACTGCTGACTTGTTTGCAAATTGTCCTCTGTATATTTCTCCACTTCTAACTGGGTGCCTCATGGTTTGCAAGTTGCTTGAACTTTGGATCCCATTCTGACACCATGTTGCATGTCTCTTGTATTCAAATGAGACACTGAGGCACTGTGATAGGTTCAAGTTGTTTACTGTACATATAAACACATCAGGAACTGTAACTGGAACATATTCTTCTTTTTCTTTCGGCTTTTTCCCGGTTAGGGGTTGCCACAGTGGATCACCTGACCGCTCATGGTTGGCAGTGGAGTTTTACTGTGTCAGGTTGCCAGCCCGGCACCCAACCTTCCACAGACGGCACACACATGCACACACTCACACCTAGGGCCAATTTAGAGTGTCCAAACCACCTACAGCATGAAACATATACTTAAGCTAAATGATTGACTTCTTCTTCTTCTTCTTTCGGCTTTTTCCCAGTTAGGGGTTGCCACAGTGGATCACCTGTCCGCTCATGATTGGGAGTGGAGTTTTACGGTGTCGAGTTGCCAGCCCAGTGCCCAACCTTCCACAGAAGGCAAGCACACATGCACGCACTCACACCTAGGGCTAATTTAAAGTGTCCAATCCACCTATAGCATGTCTTTGGGATGTGGGAGGAAACCGGAGCACCCGGAGGAAACCCACACGACCGCAGGGAGGACATGCAGACTCTGCACAGAAGGCACTCCAGCCAAGGATCGAACCAGGGAACCTCTTGCTGTGAGGCAACAATGCTAACTGCTGCACCACTGTGGTCACCCAAGCTAAATGATTGACCCATTACTTCAAACACACTTACATGTGCACCTCCATTCATGCCTGCACTCACTCTGACTGGCTATACAAAATGGCATTAATTTTGCATGTGCTCAGTAACTTATATGCACGCGCTATCTAGCTACAGTGGCTGACTAGGTACAATACACACAATGAACTCTAAAAAGCCACGACAAACTCTTGAAATTAAAGCCAGAAGATCTGAAGCCCAGAAGCAAAATCCACTGCCAAAATGTAAAAACACAAAACTCTTTAATGTAAGCGCTTTCGGAAAAAATAGTATTTTTCCTTCTTCAGACAAACAGTGTTACAAATAAAACAGTCCTTAAATAAGCTTTCCAATCATGTGATCGCATCGCGTAAATAATTAATTGATTAATTAAACAATTAAATACATTCGTTTTACATACTTTTGAAATGTCTACGTTATTGCATTATGTTATATATACATTATTAATGTTAAAACTATAATAAAACATTAGTTTAAACTGATTTAAACACTATTTTAAAGCACTATTTTAAAACAGGCTGTTTAAGCGCTAAATACACCTTATTGTAATAAACTTTATGTATGACCAAAACAACTTTTTACTTATTACATTCTCAAAATAACAAAATGTAAAAGAATGTAAAAAATATGTATATCATGTATGTTATATAATATTGATCATGATGTAATAATATTTTAAACATAAATATATGTATATGTAAATGTAAAAATGTACACCATTAAAAAGTGAAAATGAAATAAAATAGAGTAGAAATGAATACCAAATGACAATATGTTTGTTAATGTTAATACTAATGTTATTATTGAACTTCTTTTAAACAATAACTTTATTACTACTCAATTGATCTATAAATTTAAGCAGAATATACTGTAAAAAAACAGATTATACTGTATAAACAAGAATAAACATACATGTAATAATCATATTGAGAAATAAATAAATAATATTCGTGTATAAAGTAAACTCGCTTAAATATACAAATAAAAACACGAATATTCATGAATGATATTCACCAAAACATTTCATGTTATATAAAAAATTCTAATATTAATAAGTAAGTGTAAATAAGACTAATATTAAGGAATATACTAAATCTACTTAAAACAGTTGAATTATCACATACAATCCTTCATCTCTTTAATGCTAAATGTTTAAGAATGCATGACAAAGAGACGTGCTCATTCAGCCCTGGGCTGGTATGTGCGCAAGTTCTTATTTGCCAAAAGAGTTCTTCCCTTTCAAGGAGTATTTGCCATGGTCCTGCGTGTATACTATCGTTGATTTGTTTCAATATAGTATATTTAAAAACATGCTCAGGATGATCCATAATATGGCATACTAATGCATTATTAGTATCTCTTTTGGAAATAGCATACTGATGTTCGTAAATGCGTCTTTTAAAATTATGCTCAGTCTTCCCAATGTAGAAGGCTGAGCATAATAAACACTTAGCTGCATATACTACTGACTTAGTCATGCAATTGAAGGTGCCAATGATTTTGTATGTTATTTTATTAATTTCAATAGTAGTACCCTCTTTTACAAATGCACATTGGTGACAAGTACCACATTTCAACATGCCTTTTGTTCTTTTTGATTCATTTGGCTTACAAGATTCGAATAACATCTTTAAATTGACCCCCCGCCTATATGTAATCATTGGTTGAGTCCCATATAATTCTAGGAGGTGCTTGTCTTCAGTTATTAACCTCCAATTTTTACACAAAATATTTCTAATATAATGGTGATCCACTGAAAAGGTACATAAAAATCTAATGTTAACATTTGGCCTTTGATCCTGTGTGACGTTAACTGGGGGGATTCCAAATTGTGAACTCATCTCGAGTTCTTGTTGGTTTAGCAAAGGTTTAAAATAACCTGTTTCCCTTTTCAAAGATACTTCTAAGCGAACTTCTTCTATTAAAGTTAATGGATAACCCCTATTAGAGAACATAGTACTTAGATTTTTGCATTCTTCAATAAAATCTATTTCATCAGTAATCATCTTGGCTGCTCTTACCATTTGCCCCTTTATTACAGCCTTCTTCTGATGAAGGGGATGGCAGCTAGAGTAATGCAAAAACCCATTAGAGTATGTTGGTTTTCTATATATATTACTTTTGAACCTTTTGTTGACATTGTCCTTGTATAATGAAATATCTAAATAGTTAATATTATTGTCATGTATTTCATAAGCGAATTTCAAAAAAATTGTAAGTTGAGTGATATTATCGATAAATGATTGGACTTCTTTTCTAGGGCCATTCCATAATAAAAACATGTCGTCCTGGTATCTAGTATACCAGGCGACATGTTTTTTGAAAAGTTGTTCATTGAATAACAAAGTGTTTTCCCATTGGGCCATAACCACATTGGCAAAAGCCCCGCCACATGGAGACCCCATGGCTACACCAGAAGTTTGTACGTACATTTTGTTGTTAAATCCAAAAACGTTATAAGTCAATACAAGTTCTAAAAGGGTCTCAGTGGTGTAAATAATCTCGTCACTGACTTTCCTGTCTAACAAGAATTCTCTAACCTATTGAAGACCTAAATTTTGTGGAATCACCGTATATAGATCTCTCACGTCTATAGTTACTAAAACAAAATCTGGATTGAAAGACACTTTGTTAATATGGCTTAAGAAATTCCAAGAATCTTTACTAATCTGTAGTTCTTTATCGATAAAAGGTTTTAGAATATTGTCGACGTACTTGGCACAAGCGTACAATATAGAATTTCTCCCATCTACTATTGCTCTAAATGGGGGGTCTACGATAGATTTGTGTATCTTAGGAGCACCAAAAAATTGGGGCAACCTAGGTGCTGAAATAGACAAATATTTAAAGACTTCCATGTCTATGAATTTCTCCAAAAAAAGGTAATCTAAAATGGACCTAATTTTACCATAGGCTTTGTTTACTTCGTTTATGCTAACTTCTTGGTAAGGTCCCACATTAAGTTGCTCCGTTAGCTTATTAATATACATATAATGGTCCATAAATATTAGACCACTACCCTTATCGGGCTTCATAATTCTGATATTACATTCTTGGAGCAGTTTAATCATGTTAAACTGGTGTTTAGAAATGTTAAGCGTAGCAGAATTTGTATGTGGGTTAAGTGCCAAAGTTCTTAAATCAAGCTTGCATATTTTTTCAAATATTTTTAAATTGTCAATCAAAGGTGGATTAAATAAGCCCGCTATTCTAAAAGGGTTAGTAATTGAAGACCCTTTACCCGTTAAAAAAGTTAGATTAAGCTTCCTGACAAACAACTTCAGGTCAATAATAGTTTTTACTAAATCAAAGTGTGTGTCAGGAACAAATGTGAGACCTTTGGAAAAGAAATCTGCCATATCTTGTTCTATGGTTAAAGAGGTGTAATTGTAGATCTTAAAGTCACCCTCTGTACTAAGAATAATAGTAGGCGTTGTTCCTTGTATCATTTGCGTCTCTGGTTCCGTTTGTTCCTCATACTGTATTGGTTTGGGTTCGATCTCAAGTTCTTTTGTTGAGCATTCTGGCCAAACCCAAAATCCTGATCTCCTTTACCAGCAGGGACATCCACAATGTTATTGTCAGTCTGTTGATGCCTATCATCGTTACCATTATTACCTTGAAAAAATTGTTCTTGATTACAAGGGGGTGTACTGTTAGATTGATTATGAAAATTGTTGTTATTATGTCCTTGTTGTAATTGTTCAATGGGGTAGCTATTCTTATTCCCATTATCCACGGTTAACCCCATGTTCCCCCTTTGTGCCCTATTCGGAAATGCTTTAGGCCCAGATGTGATTGCTGGTGGTCTTGGGTAAGCTTGATTGTTAGAATATTGCTGTAAGTCTCTATTGATCTTCTTAGTTTTATTGTCAGAAAGTGTGGCTATCGTTGCATCAATACTGGTAAAGATTGCCATATAATCATATTTATATGTAAAAAATTCAGAACTATTTTTAATACGATGTTCTAAACTTTCTAACTCATTTTTAAGAGTATCCACTTGTTGTAAATAAAAGTCTATGAGCATCCTAATATATTCGAAACCTTGTTTTTCGAATAAAACGAGCAACTGATTGTGGAACTCTGAACCTTCCACTAAGCCTACTGGAAAACGCCATTGTCTTAAACCTTTAGGTATAATTTTCTTGTTTAAGCATTGTTCTAAGTAGGCTATTTCCAATTGATATTTTTTACATTTATATAGCTTGTAATCGAACTCGCTGATTAATATAGAAATATTATCAACATTAGAATCAGCTTGTTGATGTACCATGGTTTCGATGTTATCACCATGGAAGAAATTTTTATTGTTCAAATAATCAGCAATTGAAGGACCATTTACATTGTCCCTATAACAGCGTTCATTACCTTGTTTTGATGTTTTAGTAGCCATAGTTGGTATCGGTTGCTTCGGTAGAACGCTAGCACCCGTACCAGCATTAGAATCAATATTGAATCCAGTTGTAGGTGCGTTAGTGTCATTCACCATTTGCTGGTCATTTATATTTAATCCCTCATGTTCATTGACATTCAGATTAGTACTGGAACCTCTTTGTGTTCCGATGGTAACAGGCGTAGAACTAAAATGCAAAAAGTCTTTGTCCATTCTCTCAAATCTCTGGGTTAAGGTCTCCACCCGACCCATAAGAATGTTAATGAGAGTCGTTAGGTTACCGTCAGTATTAGTAATGGTTGCTTCAGATGTTTGTTGATTTGGAATCCCGCTCTTCAGCTCATTAGGTGTACTAGACAAGTTTTGCGAAATGGCTCCTACTTTGTTATTCAATGAACAACTTTTCAAAAAACATGTCACCTGGTATACTAGATACCAGGACGACATGTTTTTATTATGGAATGGCCCTAGAAAAGAAGTCCAATCATTTATCGATAATATCACTCAACTTACAAATTTTTTGAAATTCACTTATGAAATACATGACAATAATATTAACTATTTAGATATTTCATTATACAAGGACAATGTCAACAAAAGGTTCAAAAGTAATATATATAGAAAACCAACATACTCTAATGGGTTTTTGCATTACTCTAGCTGCCATCCCCTTCATCAGAAGAAGGCTGTAATAAAGGGGCAAATGGTAAGAGCAGCCAAGATGATTACTGATGAAATAGATTTTATTGAAGAATGCAAAAATCTAAGTACTATGTTCTCTAATAGGGGTTATCCATTAACTTTAATAGAAGAAGTTCGCTTAGAAGTATCTTTGAAAAGGGAAACAGGTTATTTTAAACCTTTGCTAAACCAACAAGAACTCGAGATGAGTTCACAATTTGGAATCCCCCCAGTTAACATCACACAGGATCAAAGGCCAAATGTTAACATTAGATTTTTATGTACCTTTTCAGTGGATCACCATTATATTAGAAATATTTTGTGTAAAAATTGGAGGTTAATAACTGAAGACAGGCACCTCCTAGAATTATATGGGACTCAACCAATGATTACATATAGGCGGGGGGTCAATTTAAAGATGTTATTCGAATCTTGTAAGCCAAATGAATCAAAAAGAACAAAAGGCATGTTGAAATGTGGTACTTGTCACCAATGTGCATTTGTGAAAGAGGGTACTACTATTGAAATTAATAAAATAACATACAAAATCATTGGCACCTTCAATTGCATGACTAAGTCAGTAGTATATGCAGCTAAGTGTTTATTATGCTCAGCCTTCTACATTGGGAAGACTGAGCGTAATTTTAAAAGACACATTTACGAACATTAGTATGCTATTTCCAAAAGAGATACTAATAATGCATTAGCATGCCATATTATGGATCATCCTGAGCATGTTTTTAAATATACTATATTGAAACAAATCAACGACAGTATACACGCAGGACCATGGCAAATACTCCTTGAAAGAGAAGAACTCTTTTGGCAAATAAGAACTTGCGCACATACCAGCCCAGGGCTGAATGAGCACGTCTCTTTGTCATGCATTCTTAAACATTTAGCATTAAAGAGATGAAGGATTGTATGTGATAATTCAACTGTTTTAAGTAGTATATTCCTTAATATTAGTCTTATTTACACTTACTTATTAATATTAGAATTTTTTATATAACATGAAATGTTTTGGTGAATATCATTCATGAATATTCGTGTTTTTATTTGTATATTTAAGCGAGTTTACTTTATACACGAATATTATTTATTTATTTCTCAATAAGATTATTACATGTATGTTTATTCTTGTTTATACAGTATAATCTGTTTTTTACAGTATATTCTGCTTAAATTTATAGATCACTTGAGTAGTAATAAAGTTATTGTTTAAAAGAAGTTCAATAATAACATTAGTATGTATTAACATTAACAAACATATTGTCATTTGGTATTCATTTCTATTCTATTTTATTTCATTTTCACTTTTTAATGGTGTACATTTTTACATTTACATATACATATATTTATGTTTAAAATATTATTACATCATGATCAATATTATATAACATACATGATATACATATTTTTTACATTCTTTTACATTTTGTTATTTTGAGAATGTAATAAGTAAAAAGTTGTTTTACTCATACATAAAGTTTATTACAATAAGGTGTATTTAGCGCTTAAACAGCCTGTTTTAAAATAGTGTTTTAAAATAGTGTTTAAATCAGTTTAAACTAATGTTTTATTATAGTTTTAACATTAATAACGTATATATAACATAATGCAATAACGTAGACATTTCAAAAGTATGTAAAACGAATGTATTTAATTGTTTAATTAATCAATTAATTATTTACGCGATGCGATCACATGATTGGAAAGCTTATTTAAGGACTGTTTTGTTTGTAACACTGTTTGTCTGAAGAAGGAAAAATACTATTTTTTCCGAATACACACAATGACTTACAGCCACAGTGTCACCAAATAAATATAAGAATTCTCAAAGGTTAAAATATTCTATAAAAGACCAGCCACAATACAAAGTTTAAATATATTTAATGATAAATAATAAAAAGAACATGAAAACACTTAACATCTATTTACAATAAACATCAGAGTTTCAATCACAGGAAATATTAAAAATAACACAGATGGAAAGGCTCACACAGATTCAGAAAAACAATACTTAACTAATCTTGCTATATTTTCCTGATTGATCTAAAGACTAAAGACTCACTGTCCCCTAGTTCACTTAATAGAGCAAGACAAGATGAAGTGAGTCAGTGGGCTTCCTTCTTGTCAGGTTTCACAAACAGACTGCCATGAGACTTCTGCCTCATCTAGTATTAGAACATCATTTCAGTGCTTGATTACAGAATGACATTGCATACATCTGGTGGTCATATGACTTCTAGTTCCCACACTATCCCATTTACTAAAAACTGAACCAGAATCTTGCACATATGTGTTACCATACACACACATAGAGCTTTGCTGAGATCTGTTACAACATCTGAAAACTATAAAACAGTTTCATAAACTTCCATCCTTCTAGGGTATTAATTAGTTTACCCCTAAGGACAATAAGGACAATACAGTAAAACTCCTAGTCCTGGTTTTCACAGAGATTTTGGCTCTGGCTGTAGTCAAAAGTGTAAGATACAATCTTTATGGCCTAAACCAGGTAATTTAATTTCAGACTATTTTTCAAAGTTAGCTGGACTGAGATTAGCCTCTTCTCTTCCAGTATCCTCTGTTACAATATATTCATTTCAACAGTTACAAAACAGTCTTACATATAGGTGTATTTCTTTTCTGTCCAACAGGACCCACTGTTGGTACATTTTTAACATAAGCAGCTTTACAAAAACATTTTCAACACATGCACCTGTATAAATCAGTTTGATATACAAATGACATATAATTCTCTACAAAACTCCAGCGAGCCATGACGGCAAATGTTACACAACCACTGCCCTACTTCTCCTGGCTTAGCTGGCAATACCTCACATCATCACGGAAGCCAAGTTCCTGCAATGGGAAACTCTCGATATTTAGGCCCTGGAATGAAGGTGTTTATCTCATGAGACATCAAGTGTGCTGTCTGCAGTACAGGCATAACACTTTCATTCTTTTTACTCTTTCATCCCATCACTTCCACAAGCAGCTCCCACACATTTCTCATGACTGCAGCTATAACGTATTGTCCAGTAGTTTGATCATTAGCTGCTGCTACATACCTAGCGAATCCCATGCACTTACCTCTGCTTACTCCAGAAAGAGAGCATAATCCAAGAGATACACTGCTTTATCCTCCTTTAAGGTAGCTGCTTCATCATTAAAGCATTTTTCATATAATATACTGCTACTTAAATCTTATGATAGTTATCAATAATAGACAAGAGAAGACACTCTGGGCTAACATTTTGTGTCTTAAATGAAACAGAATAAACCCCAATATGCTTGCACAATGAATTACAGCATCTGAACAGTCTTATAAGGCTCCAATTCTCTCAGAATGGTATTAGCAGAAAAGCATTTGCATCTAGGCAGGGTGCATTGTCTTTTATGAGTTACACTAAGGCTTTATGACTTTAGAGTTAGCTATATTAGCTAAGTGGTATATGGGGAGATTCATCCCCTCCCTGCAGGTATGAGTGGATGCTTGCACATATAAAACAAAAGTGTCTATTTAACAGGTTCTTAGGAAAATGATTTCCAGAAAAAAGAGATGATCACCCATGCCACATCAAACCTTTCACTACACTACCATTAATATCAACAAATACTTATAGTCTGAGTAAGCAGCTCCCTGATCTGTTTACACTGATACAGGAGAAGTAGTTGGACATTGTCACAGCCACTCAAATAAGCCACACTTAGAATCATTATTGGTGTGTTAATTCAAGCACAATAATGTAATGTAAGAATAAAGAATATGTTATATTAACAGAAGCCAAAGTCATTAGTTGCATACAAAATACATTTTATTGGCAATCACACACTCCTTAGCTTACTGACCATTAAGAAAAGGGCTGTCATTCTCCCATGACCTGTTTTATCTAGCTCAGGACTGAAGAAAGTCTGGATCTTATCCTAGTGTTCAGTTTGTGCAAGCAAAGAAAGTTCTAGACAAGATGGCAGTCTATTACAGGACACACGCGCATGCACACACACACACACACACACACACACACACACACACACACACACACACACACGCACAGACAAACGTAGCCACTAATTGTACAGTCATTACTTATACATGGTATGAGCAGCTATGGATAATTTGTAGGCTCATCAAACCGTTTAATTTATGTCTTTGGAATGCAGAAGAAAATGGAGTATCAAGCAAAAATCCATATGAAAAGGAAGCCAAGTGCTGTGAGGCAGAAATGCTAACTGTTGCACTACTGTAAACCCCATGAAAATACATTTCACTTTGACTTGTACTGGCAATGCACTGATATGTCACAACGAGCAAGACAATAAAATAGAGCAAGCTGAGGTCTACATAAGACAAAAAATTAACTACAGCGTTAATAAGCAACTAAAACTGGAAAAAGCACTTGGTGATAAGAAAGAGATGAATACTCTTAGAAGACACTAATTATAGGTCCCTAACCAAGGAGAACAAAGAGAAAATAGAAAGAGAATGAATCCAGCTCTCTATAGAGACTATCAGAAGTGTAAGACCTATACTTGCAAGTCCCACAAGTATAAAAGCAAGACTGTGATTAGCAAGGAAACAGTGAATGGGAAAACTCAATGTAATGTCATTAAATTGTTTCTGCTTCTGCAGAGTTCACATCCCTAAACATATACAATACTAACTCACAAGGAAATCCTTATAACAGCACAACATAGCTACATTTCAATTATGGAGGGCATTAATGCATTAGGTGTGAATTTAAACACTTCCGTGTAGAAATGTCTGGGAACAGAATAATTTTATTGCCCTTTATTGGCCAGTACTGAGAGCTCTGTCATGAAGCCAATACTTACTAATTAGGTTGGCAGTTACAAAGCCAGCACTCGCTAACAGGTCTCTCAGACATGAAGCCAACAGTCACTAACAGGTTTCTCAGACATGAAGCCAACACTCACTAACAGGTCTCTCAGACATGAAGCTAACACGCACTAACATGTCTCAGTCATGAAGCCAACACTCACTAACAGGTCTCTCATACATGAAGCCAGCACTCACTAACAGGTCTCAGTCATGAAGCCAACACTCACTAACAGGTCCCCCAGATATGAAGCCAACACTCACTAACAGGTTTCTCAGACATGAAGCCAACACTCACTAACAGGTCTCTCAGACATGAAGCTAACACGCACTAACATGTCTCAGTCGTGAAGCCAACACTCACTAACAGGTCTCTCATACATGAAGCCAGCACTCACTAACAGGTCTCTCAGACATGAAGCCAATACTCACTAACAGGTCTCTCAGACATGAAGCCAACACTCACTAACAGGTCTCTCAGACATGAAGCCAACACTTACTAACAGGTCTCTAAGACGTGAAGCCAACACTCACTAACAGGTCTCTCAGTCATGAAGCCAACACTCACTAACAGGTGTCTCAGCCATGAAGCCAACACTCACTAACAGGGCTCTCAATAATGGAGCCAGTACTTACTAATGAAGCTGTCAGTCACAGAACCAACATTCACTAACAGGGCTGTCGGTCATGAAGCCAACACTCACTAACAGGGTTGTCAGTCATGGAGCCAGCACTCACTAACTGGCCTCTCAGACATGAAGCTAACACTCACTAACAGGGCTGTCAGTCATGGAGCCAACACTCATTAACTGGGCTCTCAGACATGAAGCCAACACTCACTAACAGGTCTCTCAGACATGAAGCCAACACTCACTAATGGGTCTCTCAGACATGAAGCCAACACTCACTAACAGGTCTCTCAAACATGAAGCCAGCACTCATTAATTGGGCTCTCAGACATGAAGCCAACACTCACTAACAGGTCTCTCAGACATGAAGCCAACACTTACTAACAGGTCTCTCAGTTATGAAGCCAGCACTCACTAACAGGTCTCTCAGACATGAAGTCAACGCTCACTAAAAGGTCTGTCAGTCATGAATCCAACACTCACTAACAGGTCTCTCAGACATGAAGCAAGCACTCATTAACTGGGCTGCCAGTCATGGAGTCAGCAATCACTAACTGGCCTCTCAGACATGAAGCCAACACTCATTAACAAGGCTGTCAGTCATGGAGCCAGCTCTCATTAACAGGGCTGTCAGTCATGAAGCCAGCACTAACAGGACTATCAGTCATGGAACAAGCACTCAATAATAGAGCTGTCATTCATGGAGCCAACACTCACTAACAGGGCTGTCAGTCATGGAGCCAGCACTCACTAACTGGCCTCTCAGTTATGGAACCAATAATTTTTAATGAGGCTGTCAGTCAAAGAGCCAGCACTAACTAACAGGACTGTCAATCATGGAGTCAGCACTTACTAACTGGGCTCTCAAATATGAAGCCAACAATTACTAAATGGACTCTCAGACATGCAGCCAACACTCACTGACAGGGCTCTCAATTTTTGAACCAATACTTATTAATGAGGCTGTCAGTCATGCAGCCAGCACTAACAGGACTATCAGTCATGGAACAAGCACTCAATAATAGAGCTGTCAGTCATGGAGCCAGCACTCACTAACAGGGCTGTCAGTCATGGAGCCAGCACTCACTAACAGGGCTGTCAGTCATGGAACAAGCACTCAATAATAGAGCTGTCAGTCATGGAGCCAGCACTCACTAACAGGGCTGTCAGTCATGGAACAAGCACTCAATAATAGAGCTGTCAGTCATGGAGCCAGCACTCACTAACAGGGCTGTCAGTCATGGAGCCAGCACTCACTAACAGGGCTGTCAGTCATGGAACAAGCACTCAATAATAGAGCTGTCAGTCATGGAGCCAGCACTCACTAACAGGGCTGTCAGTCATGGAACAAGCACTCAATAATAGAGCTGTCAGTCATGGAGCCAGCACTCACTAACAGGGCTGTCATTCATGGAGCCAGCACTCACTAACAGGGCTGTCAGTCATGGAGCCAGCATTCACTAACAGGGCTGTCAGTCATGGAGCCAGCATTCACTAACAGGGCTGTCAGTCATGGAGCCAGCACTCACTAACAGGGCTGTCAGTCATGGAGCCAGCACTCACTAACAGGGCTGTCAGTCATGGAGCCAGCACTCACTAACAGGGCTGTCAGTCATCGAGCCAGCACTCACTAACAAGGCTATCAGTCATGGAGTCAGCAGCCACTCTCAGTTATGGAACCAGTCTTTATTAATGAGGCTGTTGGTCATGAAGCCAGCATTCCCCAGTGAGACTCAGGAGAGAATGACTGAAATGGAAATTCATAAGTATCTGATGAGGAATGACCATTGAATCATATTATTTACAATCCATCTGGCTTTGCAGCTCAGTCATATAGTAGTGATAGACTTCAAAAGAAGTGGTACCAAAATGAGACCGCATTGATGGACAGCTTTATGAGACAACTTACGGAGAGTGGTGGAACATTAGCAAAAATAAAACAGTATTTTCACACAGGCAGTCAAAGGACCAGAAAGGGAAATAAAAGAGCACCATTATTGTTAAGAGTAGACGGCACACAAAGTCAGGGAGAAATAAAGGGTATTCAGCAAATTTAAGTTGTTTCAAATGAAGACAGTGAAAAGTATCATTTAAAGCAGAAGGTAGCAGTAAAGACATGCAAAAGATGGGCTTAGACAAAGGAAAGATCATCAGGAGCCATTATAAGGGAGATAATATGTTTTATGTGTATATTAAGGAGTAAATAAACTAATAATTAGAATGCCTAACAAAGTAGGATGAAACTGCACAGAGTTGGTATTTTTAGTCAGTTTACTCTGAACATTTGTTTTAAGAACATTAGGTGTAATCTAGGGTCAGGCCAGCTGTGACCAGTGATGTTGGAGTAATATACATTATCATCTTCTAGCTTGCATTTCTTCTCACTGCCTTTTATCATGCCATTAGTAAGAGGTAATGGCAACAGTTATCAGAGTACAGGACCTCAGGAATCAGTATCAAGTATAAATTTTGGCAGTGATTCAACTGGTCTATCTAAAACGACCATCAGTAAAAACAATGCAACGAGCAGGCAGATTACTAAGTGACAAAATTTAATAAAATGATTAAACGCTTTCATCTAGAGTGTAACAACAGACTTTATCAAAATCTAAAGACTACTAGTTAAAACACAATTAAATAGTCCTCGTAATTAGTCACATGTTTGATTTACACCAATAAAAATAAAATTAAAATAAGAATGGTGAAAAAATCATCACCCATTTCTTCTCATCCAATAATATAGAAATAACATGTAGATATTTTAATAAGATATAACATAAAAAGAACGTTACATATATAATTAAACATAATACAATTGTAACTTTAAAATACTCAAAATGAAACTGTGTTCGTTCAGTCCAGGGGAGGTTAGGCATTGAGTTTTATTTGCCATTTTAACTCTCTAGTCTTAATAAGTTCCTCCCATGGACCTCCCCTAATACCCCTAGAAACAACTTCAACACAAAAAAAAGCAAAAACTGTGCATTGGAAATGGCATAATATATCTAGCTAAAGCGTTGTTGATATTTTCATTTTTTATATCCAAACCCTCATTGACAAGGGCAATAGGTGCTGACCGAGGTTTCGTTTTTGGGAGACAAACTCTTGGCTAGGCTTGTACGGGCCTCAGCCATTAGCCTAGGCACCTCCTATGATCCTATTATGTTTATAGCTGCGGTCCCAGATCCATAGTTTTGTTTTTCTAATATAAAATCTTTACATTGAGTACACAAAGCTCCATAAACTAAGCCAATAGTATTACAGTTAACATGGTAATTCTGTCTCACTTTAACGTTACTGATGCTGATTGATTCCTTCTCCAAAATATATTTACACTGCGGACAAAATCCACATTTAAATGTCCTAACTTTTTTATTTGTTCCCATAGTAGTAGCACTATCAGACATGTCAAAATATTGTTTGAAAGATTTAACTTTTTTATATAGTATTACGGGACCACCTCCTACTTTATCTTTAATATTATCAAAACGAGAAAAAAATCCCAGATTTTCTTATGAATTTTAACTATATTTTCATGATCAGTGGTATATGTCATAACAAAGGCCCTACAAAAATCAAACTTAGATGGTTCAGGTTTTTTAAGTCCCAGTATCCATATTTCTCAACAAAGGGCTGAAATTCTCACTTATTCTTTTATGTAACACTTCTTCCAAAATATCTTTAATGATGATATTGTGATAGCCTCTAGATAGAAACATCTCACTTAATTTCTGCCCTTTCTTTAAGAAAATATCATCTTTGGACACCATACGGGCTAGTCTAACATATTGTCCTTTAGATATGACCTTCTTTTGGCTCTAAGGATGGCAACATGAACAATGGAGCAAACTATTGGAATATGTAGGTTTCCTGAAAATATTACTGGCTAATATTCCACTTTCTATGTCCTTACTTATATGAACATCCAAAAAACTAATTCCTATAGTACTAATAACTAATTCCTGTAGTACTATCTCCTTTTTTGGTTCTTGGTAAAACAACCATCACCTGTTCATAAGATCTTTGAAGAATCAGTATGAAAGCAGACATATCTCTCAGCCTGTGTATATGCAAGTCATAGCTATCACAAAAAGGATCACTTCCTAGTTTTGCATTATAGGTTCATATTTTCATAGGTAGGTACTAGGCTATTGGTGCTAGGGCCTATATAAGCCTAGCCAAAAGGTACCCTGGCTTTCGCCACCCAAGAAAATTATTTTCCTGTGCCACTGTTTAGCAGAGCCACAGAAGTGATCCCCGGGGTGAATTTCCTATCTCCCATCCAATCATCAAGATTTTTCATGAAGAGTGCTAATGAGGAGCTTTGTTTGATATAGACAGGTAGTTTGTTCCAGAGTATGGGAAGTCTCTGGGACAGGAATCTATCCCTCCAGCATGTTCTGTTTATTGTGGTGACAAGGTTTAGGTCTCTAGAGCATGTAGCTCGTAGGGATTGGAATTTCTTTAAGTGGAGCATGTCTAAAAGCTCTGGGTTTGACATAGCTTTGTGTCTTAGGCAGAGATCGCCTCTGAGTAGGCGATATGCTAAGGAGTAAAGCTGCAGTTTTTTGAGACAGTCTGCATAGGGCATCTGTTTGAGGCCAGTAATCCTCTGTGAGTTATTTTGGTGGCCTTTCCAGTTGGTGTAGATGTCCTGTGAGGTACATACCAAAAGGGGCATTGTACTCTATATTGGGACTAATGAGTGATGAGTAGAGGGGAACAATGGCCTCTTTTTTTCCTGGATGAGAAACCTTTTGTGATGAGGTGTGCCACATAGAAGGATTTCCTGACTACTGTGGTGATGTGATTATCAAAGGAGAGACTACTGTCCACCTGTGTCCCAAGGTCTCTTATCACACTTTCGGTGTTAAGTAGACTACCACCTATGAGGTAGTTCATGGGTACAGAGGTTTTGCCAAAAGGGATGACAATGCACTTTTTGGCATTGAGCTTGAGGCCATGGCTTTGACACCAGGCATCTGTCTCAGTGAGGCCCTTTTGTAGGATGTCCACATCTTTTGTAGTTTTGATTATAGCTCCTAGTTTGCAGTCATCTGCGAACTTCATTAGCCAAAGAACTTCTGTGTTAGCCTGTACTTCAGAGAAGTAGATACCAAACAGGAGAGGACCCAGGACTGAACCCTGTAGTACTCCATTTGTCACTGGTCTGAAGTTGGATTTGGAGTCTACTACTTTCACAGTGTGGGTTCTGTCAGTGAACCAGTTGACAACCCATCTTGTGACATAGGGATTTATACCTAGTTTAGTGAGTTTATCTATAATTCCAGAGTGGGGGATGGTGTTGAAAGCCTTGACGAGATCTAGATAGGCTGTGTAAACCACCCTACCCTCATCTACGGCTTTGGTGACTGCTTCAAAAAAGTCTATCAGGTTTTGGAGACATGATCTGTCTTTTAAAAACCTGAACAGGGTGGGGTCCTGAATTTGGAGATTACCAATGTCATTGTTTATAAGTTCCATAATGATACGTTCCATAGCCTTGCAGATCAGGCTCATTAGGCTAATGATGTGGTAGTTTCCGGGATCTGTGGTGGCTCCCCCTTTGTGGAGTGGGATAACCGTTGCTGTGCACCATTCAGTGGGCACATAGCCTGAGGTGAGGCTATGACTGAACATGGTACTTAGGCGGGGTGCCAGTTCATTCTGTAGTTCATGTAGAACATAGCCTGGGATGTTGTCAGGTCCCATGGATGCAGGGTTCTTGGCTTTGGATAGTGTGTTTTTTACCTGTGCAGCCATGATTACAGGAACTTTGCATTCTTCTGGTATAGAGATGGGCCCTTTAGGGGATGACAGGGGGGTAAAGTTAGCACTGAACGTATCTGCCAGGATGTTGGCAATATCAGTTGGTTCTGTATATTTAGTGCCATTGTGCTGTAACTCAGACTAGACCTGAGTGTTGCAATTGAGATTCTTGACATAGCTATAGAATGCTTTGTGGTTGTCTTTAGAGTCAGTGGCGATTTTGTTTTCATAACTAGCTTTGGAGGTTTTTATGAGGGATCTCAGCTTCTTACTGAGGCTGACCAGGGAGGGAGTTTGTCCAATCATGGGATTTTACTCTTTTTTGCAACAGTTTCTTTCTTCTTTTGTAGAGTTTGTTTATGACAGGGGACCACCAGATTGGCTTCCTTTTTTTGGAGGATAGCATCTTGGTTCTGTTAGGGATTGCAAAATCCATGCACTTGTGTAAGTGCTTATAAAGTGCATTTGTGTAGGATTCAGCAGTCATACCTCTATTGCCCGTCAGCATGGGTGTCGTGAAGTTTGCCACTTCTGTCTTAAGTGTGAAGTTGGCTTTGGGGAAATTTTTTACTGTGGTTTCCCTAATGGGGGTGGGGGAGGGATTTGAATGTCTAGGGTGATTAGCTTGTGGTCGGATCTGACCAGCGAGGAAGTGACGTCTGGTGTGGAGCACTGGTTGCCCATGTTGGTAATAACTAGGTCCAGGATATTGCTTCCCCTGGTGGGGGTGTGGATAAGTTGATCTAAGGCATTGGAATTTATGAATTCCAGAAAACGTTGAGCACAAGAGTTGGTACATGAGTAGTTTTCCCAGTTATTGGTGGGGTAGTTAAAATCACCCATTATTAGGGTGTTAGGTTGTACCCTAATATTTTCCAGTGTATCAAGAAATGAGGAGTGGGAATCCTGGGGCATGGTGGAGGATCTGTAGCAAGCTACAATTTGGATTGTAGTATTGCCCAGAGTTAGTTGCACTTGGATAATCTCAGATGCATTATGCTGAGCAACTAGCCTGGAGGTGTGAATATCCTTAATGATTATGGACACGCCTCCGCCTTTAGTGTTTTGGGCCAGGTTAGGTGCCCAAAAGGTGTGGTATGAATTATAGCCTGGTAATGCAGGGGTAATCTCTGGAGTCTTGAACCAGGCCTCTGTCACTGTACAGATGTCGATGTTCTCCATTTTAAGGAGTCCCTCGAGTGAGGGCATTTTGAGGTTTAGACTTCTAGCATTGAGTAGCAATACCATCAGATTATTCTTGCTTGTACCTGTTATGGTGGTGAATTTGTCATTTAAACCTTGCCTAAAAAAGGCACTATAGGGGTGGCTAGAGCCATAGCCAGTATCTGGAATCCCAGGGGCGACAGGTGCAGGCCATCTCTGGCAAAGCATCGTTGTTTGTCAATCATGTCATCCCAGGCAGACAGATACTGGATCCCCTTAGAATGACACCAGAAGCTTAGCCAATTGTTGAAGTCAATCATTTTGTCCTTGTACTGTGGTATCATTCTGGGTGATGGCAGGATGCTACTCAGGGCTAGGGTCATACCTGCCTGGACTACAAGATCAGACAGCTCCTCCATGTCCCTTTTCATGTAGTCCAGGGAGGTACATCTCAGGTCATTCACACCAACATGGATAATGACAGTGACAATGACAGAGTCATATTTGTACTTGTTGTGGAGTGACCTGAGTGCATGCGTTATGTGGCTGATTCTGGCACGCGACAGGCAGATGACAGTAACTTTCTCCTTGTTTAGCCTGGTGAGTGGAACATCAGTGTGCCTGACTATAGAGTCACCTGTGACTAGAGTGTTGGGTACATTGGTATGCCTTATGGGCTGTGGTTGAGTGGCACACTGAGTTTGTGGGCTATATGTCATTTCGGTTGTGTTGGGGGGTGGAGGTTGCTTGTGTTTCTGCTTTGGAGGTCCCTGTTGCTTGGGCACATTTTTACTGAGAGCCTCTGTGAAAGTAGGTGTGTGTTTTGTGTTTCTATGTATGTGTTTTGGTGGTGTAGGTTTTGGGGGATTATGTGCTGAGTGTGGTGTGGTGCAAGTGTTTACCTTCTCCTCTTGACTGTCTAGTCCAGTCTTCGGTGAAGAGAGCTTTGCTTCCAGTTTGGCTATATGAGTGCCTCTCTCACAGGTTGTAGTGTTGGGTGGTAGGAGAAGAGGGTTGTCTGTGTACATGAGGCAATTGCTGCATTGCCCCAAGATGCCCAGATTCATCAGATAGACAGGAGAAAACACCGGGAGCTGACTCTTAAACATGCCTGGATAGGTGCTTATTTGTTAAGTACTAGAAACTGTTTTCCTCTAGACAGTGAGGAAAGTTGAGTGCTATAGTAATTTGTAGCTTATTTAGTGCTTACAATAACTTCTGAACAAGTGCTGAGCTCAAAGAAACAGACTTGAGTGCTGAAACTAGAAAACTGGCTAGTTCTAAGAAACAAAATTAAGCTAGAAGGCTTCCCTCCAACACAGAAAGGCTTGGGGGATTAGAAGCCCACAAATAGTCCTGGACACAGCAAATCTGTATCCAGACTAGACTACCCACAGGAAAGGCAGGAAACAAGCTTAGAATTTTATTTATTTATTTTTTACGTGGAAAGAGAGAAAGGAGGAGCAGAAACTAAGTTGATTAGCCTTCTCAGATGTTCTCCCTGTATTAGGTAGAATGAGGTAATTACAATAGACTGGGAGGAGGGTCCCAGATCAAATTTTCAGTAATAATAATAAATATAGTATGACCGGATATAACAGAAATTGTAAAGTCATAGAGAAAAAAAATCAGTTCAGGCATATGATTTAAAAGTAAACATGGCTACACGACTGTGTGCAGAGCTCATTGTCAATGGAGCCACCTATACTGAGCCAGAAGATATAGCAAACCTCCGGGCTGATAATTTCAGCTCCAGCATTAGTCTTCTCTCCCCCTCAACCTTCTCTCAGGAAATATCATTAAATATAACTCCCCCGTACTCTAAGACCAAGAACACTGCATCAATGGGTCCAGACAATATCCCAGGATGTCTTTCAGATAGCATGAAGCATGACCTATCAGGGCCTCTGGAATTACTATTTAACTGCAGCCTCCAAAGAGGCTTCATTCCTCTTGAATGGAGAAAGGCAACAGTCATCCCTCAGCACAATGGTGGGCCATCTACAGACCCTGGAAACTACAGAACCATAAGTCTCACTAGTCTTATATGTAAAGCCATGGAAAGAATTATCATGGAGATGATCAATAGAGATATAGTAAACCTCCAGACACTGGACCCAACCCAGTTTGGTTTTATAAAGGGCAGATCATGCCTCCTCAACCTGATGGACTTCTTTGACAAGGTTACCAAAGCAATGGATAAGGGCAAAATTGTTCACACTGCCTACCTTGACCTGGTCAAAACATTTGACAGAATACCCCACTCAGGCATTGTTGACAAACCCAAGAGCTTAGGTACAAACCCATATGTCACCCAGTGGATAGCCAACTGGCTCACAAACAGGACCCAGGAAGTTAGAATTAGGGAGTCCACCTCTACAAAGAGGCCAGTCACAAGTGGAGTCCCTCATGGCTCAGTCCTTGGACCACTCCTTTTTGGCATTTACTTCTCAGAAGTCAAGGCCAATGTCAGTGGTCTCTGGCTGAATAAATGTGCAGATGATTGCAAATTAGGAGCTGTGATTGAATCTCACACAATCACAAATGTTCTCCAGGAGGGGCTGACACAGACAAATAACTGGTGTCAGAGCTATGGACTAAAACTAAATGCCAAGAAATGCATAATAGTATCCTTTGGGAAGTCATCCATCCCTGGTAACTATCATATTGACAACACACCCGTTAGATTTGACCCAGTAGTCAGGGACCTAAGGACAGATATAGATAGTAATCTAGCCTTTGACTATCATGTGACTACAGTGGTGAGGAAATCATTCTATGTTGCACAATTTATAAACAAAGGTATAGCATCTAACTTCAAGGAAATCATTGTTCTACTATATACAGCATTCATTAGACATATGATTGAGTACAATGCATCCTTTGGTATGTACCTAACCAGGCATATCCAACAAATGGAACCTCCACAGAGGTTCCTCACTAAAAGAATACAGGGCATAAGTAATATGTCCTATGCAGACCACCTCAAGGCCTTATCCCCACCCTGTATTCTGTCTCTTACAGGCTTTTGAGGGGGATCTATGCCTGGCATACAGGGCATTGTCAGACCCCACTCTGATGGACCTCCTGCATATCGACAAAACAAAACAGTATCAGAATTACCCATTCTAAAGACTTAAACCTTGCCTGTGATAAAAATAGGACCTGCTGGAGAGATAGGTTATGTATCCCAGAGACTACCCTGTCTATGGAACAGACTCCCCATCCATGTGAAGCATAGTTCCTCCCTAAACCAATTCAAGTGCAACTTGGACAATTGGATGGGAAACTGTAAATTCATCCCTGGTTTGACACCTATGTCTCTAACGGACACAGGTAACATGTAAATGGTTCATCTCCCAGGCCCATGCTTACACTTATCAAGGGTATCAGAACTTGTCAGAGATTTGAGATGCATGGCTAGGCTTAAAAAGGCCCTTGTGGTCATTAGCCTAGTAAACACCTATGAACCTGTAAGCATAAGTTTTCATTCCTTTAAAGGCACTATGGATGTTGCAATTGATTTAGCCAGTATATGAAAGACTTTTGATGAGAGGTAAAGGCCATTTCTTGTGAAGTAGGTTGGACGATCAATCTTGAATCTTGTCCCATGTTGACACATATTGGATCCCACTAGAATGACACCAACTATTCAGCCAATTGTTGAAGCCAGTTATCTTTTCTTTCTTTTTAGGCATCATTTTTCATGAGCGAAGGATTTCACTAAGGATAGAGTATTGCCTACATCTGTCACATTCATACAAGTTCATACATTGAAGACTAGATACATATTAGGAAGGTTTTGTTATAAAAACAATGTATACAACATGAAGATTATGCTGTTGTTTGATTATTCTGAATATTGTAGAGGCTAGCAAAATGGTGGCTATAGCTGTCTCCGGCAACCAGTACAACTTCTGTATTAGTACATGATAACAGGTGCAGAAATCTAGTAGAAATATAAACCTGCATATCTTATTTAATGTGATCTGGAGAAGTTCGGAGTATGTGATGGAATGGAAGGCAATAACAGAAAGCCTATCTTTCAGCTTACCTAGAAGTACATTTTTTTATTTTGCCTATACCTTCCTTGTTTCAGGAGAAAACAGGTTTGAAATTATAGAAAGTAACAGTTGAAACAAAGTATTTCTATCACTCTTTCAATGTGGATCTTAAAGGAAAGAGCAGGCTGTACTAGGAGCCCAATGTGTCTTTGCTGTGTCACATTAGGATGGTATTATCTTGGAGGTCCTTGAAGACTATGGTAGTGTTGTCATCCAGCTTTTGGGAGGCCACAAATGTCATTACAACTAGTTTTTTGGGGTTTATAATGAGCTTATTCTTGGATATTAAGTGTCAGAATTCTGTAAAATCAGGCTGTGATTTTGCTGTAGGCTGGTAGAAGAATTATCTGAGTTCAAAATATGATGTCATTTATATATATAGTAAGATTCAGTGTGGGATAGTCTTGTTTTAGTTAATTTGTGAAGACACAAAACAGCATTGGTACTAAAACTGAATCATGTGGAATGCTACAAGTGGAAGAGGCTCTGTCTGAGAGGTAAATGTGTAACCATGACATGATCCCTGGGCTGACGTTTAGTTACATTAACTTACATAAAAATGAGGGTGGTTTATTTTTATATCAACAATGGCTTATCCAGTGAACAGACCATTATACACATTGTTGTAAAATGTGTGGCGACCTATATGAATAGACTTCAAAGGACCAAACCTGCCTATGGAATTTTGTTGTGCGATTAAGAGCAGATAATTATTAATATGTTCAAATTATGGGAGTAAATTAGTTTCTCAAAAATTTCAGTGATGCCACAAAAATCAGTTATGGATCTGAAGTCTTGGACAGACAGGGAGGGGATCGTAGAAGGGTGAATAGTATAAACATACTTAAATTGAGCTGGCACAGTTCCAGATAAAATGTAGAGCTTAAGAATGTAGGTTAAAGGCTTGGAGACAAAGTAACAATATTTTCAGAAATGCTGTGTGTAGTTTTCTAAATTTAGAGCCCAATGTTTTTCTAGATTATTAAATTGTTTATTGAGTCCTTTTGCTTGTTTTTCTTTAAAGTGAAAGGTTTGACTAAAATTTCAGTCTGAGACATTTTGAGTGATGTGAATAGTTTGCTGTGAGGGTTGTGGATTTGTTACCATTGTTTGGCTGCTGTGTGGGACTACTTTGGCGGTATGATGCATTTACAATCATGTGCAAGGGAAGCGTATGTACTAAAATGATGAGTAGTATTCATGAAATGGCATACTGGTCTAGAGTTTTCAGAAATGTTTATGGCTGGAAGATCAGGTGATTCCTAAAAAGTGTAGATTTTGCCGAGTCTGTTTCTTTTCTGCATAGGATCATAGGATCACAGGATCACTGGAGGTTACTACGCTAATGGCCTCAGGGCCCTGACAAGCCTAGCCAAGTTCAACCAGTGTTCCCAAGGGTGTCTGGTTTAAGCAGACACTAAAATCAGCACCTATTGCTCCTGTTCAAGAGGGACACAGGTAGAACCCCTTGGTTAAATTTCCGGTTACGCATCCAATCATCCAGATTGCACTTAAATAAGGCCAATGAGGGGTTTAACATGAATAAGAACCTTGTTCCAAAGGTAGGGCAACGTCTGTGAGTCAAATCTGTCTCTCCAGCAAGTTCTGTTGATGTCACATACCAGATTAAGGTCCTTTGAGTGAGTGACCCATGTGTCATTTGACTTGCGAATGTGCAGCATTTCCATCAAAGCTGGGTCAGAGATTGCTCTATATGCAAGGCACAAGTCACCTCTGAGAAGTCTGTAGGACACAGAGTAAAGTGACAATGATTTCAGTCTGTCTGCATAAGACAGATCTTGAAGACCCTGAATTTTCTTTGTAAGGAACCTTTGTGGTCTCTCCAATTGCTGCAGAATTTTGGAAAGGAACATACCAATGAGAGCATTTTGTACTCTGTTATTGGCCTGATGAGGGAAGAGGGGGGTTATAACCTCTTTTTTTCTGGAGGCAATGCCTTTAATTATGAGATGAGCAATATAAAATGCCCTTCTTACCACCGTGGAAACATAGTGATCAAAGTTAAGGTTGTTGTCAACCTGTGTGCCTAGATCTCTCACCACTGACTATGTGCTTAGGGTATTGCTATTGCTGTGGTAGTTTGCAAGAACATCACTCTTGCCATAGGGGATAATAATGCATTTTTTTACATTAAGTTTTAAGACCATGCCTTTGACAACAGTCATTAGTCTGTGTAAGACCTTCTTGCAGGATGCACCTCCTCTGTGCAAAGTGATGATGGTAGCTGTTTTCCATTCCACTGCTTAGACTGTGATTGAAAAGTGTGTTCAGTGGTGATGCTAATTCCTGTTTTAATTCATGTAGAACACAGCCTGTGATTTTGTCTGGTCCCATAGAGGCTGTGTTTTTGGCTTTGGAGAGGACGTTTAAGACCTGCTGCTCAGAGATACTAGGTGGGGGATAGGTTTTAGGGATGCTTTGGGGTATATGTGGCAGTGACAGAGGAGTGAAGTTTTCACTGAACCTGTCAGCCAGCAGGTTTGCTATATCCACAGGTTGTACATATGTAGTACCATTAACTATGAGTTCAGCACAAATCTGTAACTAAAGAACACCTTGTGGTTGTCCTTAGGGAAGCTAATATGGATTCGTTGATAGCTTTGGTGGACTTCACTTGGAGTTTTATTTGCTTGTTTAACTTGAGGCAGGAGTGTATCCAGGTTTGATCTCCTATCGTATAGCCTATTAATGGCCGTTGTCCACCAGGCAGGTAGGTTTGTTTTTCTTTGAAGATCCTGCTTTGGTTCTATCAGGTATGGCAGAGTCAATGCAATTTTCCAGGTGCTTGTATAAAGCATTGGTGTATAACTTAGCATCAGTATCTGTTCCATCAGTGGGGGGAGGGGCCACGAAGCTATTTATGCCGTCATGTAAAAGGTTGTAATTGGCCTTTTAGAATTGTTTTAGTCTAGTTGTTGCTAAGGGGGGGGGGGTCTTGTGCTATAGTTACTTCTAGCAAGACTGATTTGTTTGCCACACACTGGGGTGGTGTAGCCATCTCTTCCAATGTTGGTGAGCACCAGGTCCAGGATGTTTGAGCCCCTTGTGGGTATGTCAACCAGCTGGTCCAGGGCATTGGAGTTAACAAAGTCCAGGAGCATTTTTTCTTAAGATATAGTGAGGCCTAATTTCTGTTACTGTTAAGGTATTGATGATTCCACTTTTTCCAATCCAAATTCCTTTGTCTTATTAGCAGTTTAATTACAGGGTTATGCCAAGGGCATTTTTCTGCCTTGAGGCACCTACATTTAACAGGATATGTTTGTCTTGAGTTGCTATGAGTTGCCTCAAAGTGCATGGTCTGGGTCCTTCTTCTGACAGATGGCCATCCAGTCAGTGCTTTCTAGTAGTACAAGCAGGTTGTGTTCATACTTTTTGTGATGAATCTTTCAATGATAAGCAGTAGAGGGACTTTGTTTGTGTCAAATTACTAGTTTGATAGAATGAAGCAGGGGTGGTCACTAATAAAGTATGGTAACACTGAAATGTTGACATTGCATTTGGTGTGAGATGCTGCTTAGCATAACATACAGTAAAGAGTAATTGCTTGAACTATAATTAGATTTGGTAGTATGTCTGACCAATTATTCTTAGCTGTTTAAGGTTCATAGGTTCATAGATTAGTACTAAGCTAACTGCCCTTGTGGGCCATTTTAAGCCTAGCCAATTACCCCATGTCAGAGTCAAACCCTGCACCTTGTGTTTGTTAGGCAAACACCTTAACCATTATGCTAACCTCCCACCCCTATAATAGGTAATGACTATTACTGTCATAATCAATTATATCCTTAAAATGAAATATAGTTTGAAGAGACCATGCGAGAGCAGTCTAGTGTGAAAAAGAATTTGAGGTCTCCAGTGTTAAAAGTAAATACAGAAGATAACATCTAGTGTCTATAAGGTAAACTAATGGATTTAGGATATCATATGAAGCAGGTAAATACAATTGACTGTAGCTTCTGAAACAGTGGAAAATATACAATGTGTGCCATTTCTAAGCGCTTTCTTGTTTTTATGATTGGGCCTGCAATAAAATGACAATTTTGATAGAAAAAAACTAGACTAGATTTTCCTCTTCTAGTTAATACAAAAATACCCACCTAGGCTGATGACAATCCTCAACTTGTGCCGTGTTGAAAGGTAAAGCGATCAGGCACCAGGAGAAGTAGGAAAAGACAGTTTTGAAGAACAGATGGCGAGAACGTTTCAGAAGGTACAGCTACTACCAACAAACTACTTCAGTGATTTGTTAACTGCAATGCTTGGGTTACAAGGGATTAGAAATAATTATGAGGCCACATCCTGGAAATATCTTTTGGAAGAAAAATATCAAGTCTTTTCTGTAAATGAATTGAATCGGCAAACACTCTGTCATGGTGCTTTACTGCTTTGTCAGTGTAACAACTTATATAATAGTTCTTCCTCTTTCTGTGGATTCTGGATAAAAGTGTGTATAGGTGTGTGGGTGGGGGGTATTGTATTAATTACTGGATTGCTTTTTGCCTACTAACCCCAGTATTGGCTTAGGGGCTTATTATAGTTTCTTAGATGATGACCTTAGGGTACACACCGGAAGAAAAGCAACATCATGCTCCCTTCATTTTTCAAAGATCTATTGAGACAGAGTCATACTGATGATGTTAAGCAAGAGGAAGGCTAAAATTGCTGTAGGAAGGGCTTACAAGTTTACCCATTGGCTGTTGCTGTAATATACTGTGAAGATTGGGTGAAGATAGATGAAGGCTGCCAGCCTAGCCAGATAGAATTTTGGAGATAATTCTGTCATCTGCAAATATTAGTGTAAACCACAGGCTTGTTGTCTTAACTGGTAAAAATAGTGTTACATGTGGAACTGAAAAGAAATGTAACAACAGTGCACTCTACTGACCAAGTAAAGCATGTTGTGAACCTTTGATGTTAGGACTCGGAGCCAGTGAGTCTAGAGTGGGGCATCCTACCTCTTGAAATAAGGCCAAAGTTAATGGCCAGAATTTGCATGCATAAATGTCTTTTATTGCTCTGGTTTCTGCCTAGAGGTGAAGAAAGTAAATGTAGTTTCTGTTAGCCTGGGAACCCAGGGAAGTGTGATGAATGATGTAATGTAACCCAGGGAGTTGCAAAGAATGGTGTAATGTGAACCAGGAATGTGATTTTAAAAACAGAGAGAATCAGAAAGCATTAAGCATTTTTGTCTTGAACATCCAACATTCAACTCCCAGCACTGTCTTGCTCTATATGTAAGTTTATCTTAGACTTGTGTTTTCTCTTAGAAATAGCAGTGTTTTCCTGTGATGTCAGAACTACACTACTGAATTATTTTCAGTATTTCTCAGTGATCTCTGAACTCTTGACTAGCACTGTGTAGTAAAAAGTATTGTCTTGTGTTTTGACTATTTGTTATTAAATATTTTAAACCCTTTCAACTGTGGCTGTTTTTGTAGAGATAATTTAAGCTCTTTAGAGTACTTTCATGCCTTTGGTAAAATTGTACAAAGCCACTGCAATAGCTTTAGCCCTGGGCTATACTACCAATTGGATAATAATATTGCACAGTAATAATTGGACACCCTTTTAAGGGCCTCTGTGTAACTGATAAATATTAGTGGGTGGTGGCAGCTGGTACTACCGTATAGTCTGGGAAGAAGGAGCACAGCTGGAAAACCTGTGCCAGCCTTCCCCAGGAGTGTCTGTGTGGTTGTATAAACTCTTCTCAAAGTGTGTATATATGTGTGTGTGTGTGTGTGTGTGTGTGTGTGTGTGTGTGTGTGTGTGTGTGTGTGTGTGTGTGTGTGTGTGTGTGTGTGCGCACGCGCGCGTGTGTGTGTGTGTGTGAGCTACTTGGGCACGGACACAAAGCACTGGTTGGACAGTGAGGGTGCTGGAGGTTTTAGCTTGCCCACTAGGCTGAGATTGGGACCCTATAGCTGTGCCAGTGGGTAGTCTTATTGGGGACCTGGAGAGCAAGGGAGCGACCAGCCCCAAACTGACTGTGATCTCTGTGTGCTCTTAAGGGAAATTGCACTTTACTGTGTGTATTTGTTATCCTTTCCTCCTATATGAGATGCCCCTCACTGTTGTTAGTGGTGAGGATTGAGGCTCCTTGACTGCTGGGCCAGGGCACGGGCATCACATATACAACAATCAGTTTTTTACAACATACTTACAACATGATTACTTTATGGGTG
The DNA here is from genome assembly GCF_019279795.1 of Protopterus annectens. Lineage (NCBI taxonomy): Eukaryota > Metazoa > Chordata > Ceratodontiformes > Protopteridae > Protopterus > Protopterus annectens. The sequence goes on along the minus strand of NC_056733.1, from coordinate 1,777,398,400 downwards.
TTCATTTTTACCACTATTCTCTTTGATGACTATAATGATTTCCTTCACTCACCCATAAAATACAATTTACTTTGGATACTCTAAAGTGCAAGTTACTCTTTCTCTTTGGGATTAGTTAGATGGGGACTTTCTTAAGGGATACTTACACATTTTAAACAAAAGAAAATTACTCATTCAAAACAAGTGAAAAAATACCAAAAACTGATGCCACACACAGAGGAGTTTAATGTAACATAAGTACTTTCATCCCAACATTAAGGACTTCATCAGATACTAAAACTAAAAGAGTGCAGCCTTATAAAACAAGATTAATTAATCACATGTTAAAACCTGCCCAATTGAAATAATATTCTAATAAAGCCAGTTACATATTATATTTTAATACACTGCAATCAAAGAGCATTCATAATCAACTCACAACTAAATATTCATTCAAATGATTAAATAGATAATAAAACAATATATATATATATATATATATATATATATATATATATATATATAAATGTATAAAGAAGATATATAAACAGCTTAATTAACTACTTCAAATCATAGATGTCAGTTGTAAGATGCCATTAAGTGATGTGTTGTCATTGAGCCTGGGGGGAATGTTGCATTTAATTTAGTTTGCCAAAATAATTTCCTAGCTTTACTCATCACTCCCCAATACCCACCCCTTAGAGGTTTAGACATTATCTTCAGTACATAAAATAATATAATAATTGAAAGTGTATTCCATTGTATTTAAGATTTTTGGGTGATATTTTGATTCTATGAACAGGTAGTGTTAATTAACTTAGTGAATTAATTTGTTATATTAACAACAATACATTGTTTTTGAGATTCACCTACGTTATGGATTGGACAAGTATTGATTATTTAGATATTACTATTTATAGAAATCATGAGTGCCTTTCTTCTAAATCCACTATTTTCTGTAAATCCATTTTTTCCAGTTCCTATTTACATTTTTCTAGTCATCACTCCTTCTGGCAAAAAAGAATTTGGTGAAGGGACAATTTGTCATACTTTCTAGACTTGTTTCATAAGAATGCAAATTTTGTAGTGAAAGTGAAAAATTATGTGATATGTTTTTAGAAAAAGGCTATTCCAAAGAATTGGTCTGTGATATGATGAATATAGTTAAAGGTGATAGGAATAATAAATATTTGCCTATTTTGAGGGATGCTGTTGACCTGAAAATCATGGCTAAGAACAATGGTAATGGACTTCAGAAAGCTGTGGTCCTGCTCTTCAACAATATAAGTGAACAGGTTGAAGGACCTATTATTAGGAACTGGAATTTATTGAAAGGTTTTGCTTGGTGTATTGAGTGGATTGCACACCCCAATATTTGTGTTTAAAAGAGGAAGGAATATTAAGAATATTGTTGAAAGGCCATGTAAACAATACCAACAATATAACAATATGTTATGGTGAAATGTGGAGCATGCTCCATTGCCATTACAGTCATGACAGTTCAAATACTATAATAAAATATCCAAGAAGTACTAAAACAACTTTAAGATGCAATTGCAGGTCAGCAGGGGTAGGGACTACAATTCACAAGTGCAGCTATGCTATAAAAATGAAGGATGTTAGTAATGCATTATTCAAACATTCTATGCTTTGTAAAGATTAAAAAATCTGTTTTATGTATTGGAGAAAATTTCTACACCTGTGAGGGGTGGGTAGTGGGGAGTGATGATCGAAGCTAGAGAATTTTTTTGACATTCATGCACAAAATTCTGATATGCCTTTGTACAGTGTCACAGTTTCTACTCTCCTCTACTTAAAGCATATATCTTATTCTACTGTTATTGTAACTAATTTGCAATTAATATGCAACTTCACCACACTTTGTAGTACCTTTAAATTACTTTTTGCTGCTGTAAGTATGTAATGAAGGGGGGAAAAGCATAAACCCCTCCTAGGAACTGAGTTAACCAATGAGGAACATAAGTATGAGAAGGCACTAATAGTGGAATGCAACCAGTTTTCCAAAGAGATTAAAGAGGTTATTAAAAGAAACTGGTATATTTTCGAACCCAACCCTGATTTATTCCATTTGGTGGGTCCGGAACCCATATTTATCTCTAAAACAGCTCATAAGTTTAAGAGATTAATGGGAACAAACAGGTCTCTTTTTCCAGAACATTTAAAGGTACTATAAAAGTGGAAGCTGTAAACAGTAGACCTTTGTGTTAGGTCTTCTTCTTTCGGCTTTCCCCGGTTAGGGGTCGCCACAGCGGATCACCTGTCCGCTCATGATTGGCAGTGGAGTTTTACGGTGTCGAGTTGCCAGCCCGGCACCCAACCTTCAACAGAAGGCACACACTCACACCTAGGGCCAATTTAGAGTATCCAATCCACCTACAGCATGTCTTTGGGATGTGGGTGGAAACCGGAGCACCCGGAGGAAACCCACGCGACCACAGGGAGGACATGCAGACTCTGCACAGAAGGCACCCCAGCCAAGGATCGAACCAGTCCTTTGTGTTAGGTAACATTATGAAAAGTAAAATTACATTTCATGATGGCAACTGGACTGCCCAAAGAGTGGTATATCTTGCCTTTTGTTCATGATGTCCAGCATTTTATATTGGCAAAAATTTGCCTACCTTAAGGACACTCATTTTATTTATTTATTTATATATCTATTTATTTATTTTGCAGTTTGTTTACTGGGATAGTCCATTGGGCCAAGAAGAGCCCATTTTCAATGGAGTCCTGGGGAGAAAAGGTCCATGAACAACAATATAATATGAAAACAATGCATTTACATTTATGTCATACTATTGAAGAACGATGGTATTACACAACATGACAAAAAATACACGATTGCAGTGAAAATACAGTCAAAAAAGCAAAAGGTAAAATTACACACACACGCACACACACACGCACACACACACACACACACACACACACACACACACACACACACACATAAATAAGTCAATTAAAGTAAGAAAAATCCATTGCTGCATATTCCTGTTAGATTTGTTACAATGCGAAATAACACAGTTACAGTTACAGTTTTACATGAACTCTTAGCAGAGTTAAAGTAGGATACGGGGATAAGAGGTGTTAATTGTTGAATGTAAGAAGGGCGGGACAATAAGAAAAAAAAAGTAGAAGAAAAAAAGTAGAGCAAGAGTAGGAGTCAATGAGAAAAATGTATATGGTAGTAGTCAGAGAAGCACAGTATGATAAAGAGAAGAGAGAAGTAAAGAAGTGTGAGAAATGGGAAAAAAAGAGGCGAGTCATGTGGGATGAGAGCAGGAACATTCCCAGAGGGTTTTGAGATGGGAATGAAGCAGGGTCTTAAAGGTAGAGTGGTTGTCTGTAGTACAAATAAGAGGTGGCAGGGAGTTCCAGAGGTGAGCTAGGGAAAAGGATAGTAGGTGTTTGCCTGGAGGATGAGCAGCCTTGTGTAGTTCAAGCAAATTCTGGTTACTGGATCTTAGAAGTCTGTTGAGTGGTGCATTTTGAAGGAGGCAAGGGAGGGGCAGATGGAGGGATTAAAGATGAGTTTATGGGCATGAGTAAGTTGAATGTAGGCAAGATGGTTGGGAAGTTCGAGACAATTAATTTGTGTAGGGCATTGCAGTGGTGGGAGGAGGATTTATAGCTGGTAGCAAACTTAGAAATTTTGTTATAACAGGAGGATAGCTTTGTTTTTAGAGAAGATTGAAGGTTGGTAAGAAGTGGGGCACCATATAGGAGAGAATGAATGAGGAAGGTGTTAGTACAAGTTTAGTAGTGGGAGTAATATAGCGGTTATGGTGGTAGAGCATGCCTATTTTCTGGTGGGTTTTCTTTATATTGGTTAGTAGATGGGTATCAAAGTTTAACTGTTCATCAATAAGGACTTCTAGAAGCTTTACATGGGAGGGCTACCTCAAGAGAGGTATTGTTTTGACTAGTAATGGAGAATGAGTTCTTGTCTATAATGATACTTTTTGAAGGGGATAATAACACAGTTTTAGTTTTTGATGCATTGAGTGATAGGTGGTTGTCTATCATCCAACGCTCGGTATAAGAGAAAGCATCCTGAGTTAGTTTTAAGAGAGTGGAGGTGGAAGTGATGAAGCAGATGATTGTAGAATCATCTGTGTATTGAATCAGTTTTGGTGGAAGTCATTTGTGAAAATGTTGAACAGTAGGGGACCCAATATGGAACTCTGGGGTATGCCTGTAGGTGTATTAAGGAAGGAGGAAGTGCCTTTTTTTCCATTTGACAGCTTGTTGTCTGTCAGAGAGGTAACTAGAAAACCAGTTGACAGAAGAGTGGGATAGGTATAGATTAGAGAGTTTAGATAGAAAAAGGTTATGGGAGATAGTGTCGAAGGTCTTGGATAAGTCCAGAAGCAGAGTGGACACTATACAGCCTGTGTCCTGGGCTTTGTTGATGGTTTCGAGGAAGGAGAGGAGAGTAGAGCAGTTGTAATACTGTGGCGAGGTCTAAAACCATGTTGTGTGTGGGTAAGTAGGTGGTTGTCTGTGAGGTAGGGTAGAAGATGAAGGTGGATACACTTTTCTAGAACTTCTGAGATAGGGGATAAGATAGCGATTGTCCAGAAATTGGGAATGTTGTTGTTATTACCTCCTTGGTGAAGGGGAATGATATAGGCCTTTTTCCAGAGTGGGGGTACATAGTTTTCTTGGATTGAGCGGTTTATTAGAATGGAGATTGGAAAGGCAATGGCATCAGCAGCAATTTTAAGGAAGGAAGGTCATCAGGGGCATTTGAGCATGGACTCAGTTTCTGAAGGATTTTTTTATGGTGGAGATAGGAATGGGTTTGACAGTAAAGGAATGGGGTTGAGAGGTGGTACTGTTAGGGGAGGGAGAGATAGGAGGATGTGTAAGTAAAGCTTTGTTGGGGAAGAAGTAGTTAGTTTGGGTATAGAATCAATAAAGAAGGAGTTAAACTGAGTGGCTAAGGAGAGGTCTGGGACATTTGGGTCAGGGCAGGGTTTGTCTCTTTTGCCAGGATTGAGGAGGGTGAAGATGCCATTCCAGAATTTTTTGTGGTTGATCTTGTGGTTATTTTGAAGGGTGAAGAAGTAGGATTTGCAGTCGGACACAACACGTTTTTTATTTTGTTACATACTTAGTAGTTTATATTCAATCACTGTGGTATGTTTTTTTTTTTTTTTCTGGTAATGTTTCCAGGCTTTGTCACAGAGATGCATAATGGTTGTAGGTTCTTTGCTTAACCATAGGATGGTTTTACTTTTAATTTTTTTGGTTCTGGAGGGAGCGAGGATATTTAACACATCTAAGAATGTAGTATGAAAGTAGGCTATTGCATTATCTAGGGAGAGGGTTTTTAGAGAACTCCAGTTTGTGTGTTTTAGAGAGCTGGAGAAGGTTGTAGGGTTGAAGTTTTTGAGAAAGCAGGAGGAGATATAAGTGTGGGATAGTTGTAAGGTGGAGGGAAGGTGACGAGCAAAAGAGGGAAGATAATCACTAAGAGTGTCAGGTAGGATACCGCTGTCAGAGATGTATTGAAGGTGGGAAACAAGAATCCAGTCAAGAGCAGTACCAGAGGAGAAGTGTTTTGAGGACTTGGTAGCAGAGTTTATTAGTTGTGAGAAGTTGTATAAGTTTATGTTTTCTGGAGAAGTAGGAGATTGAATATTAATGTCACAGAGGATTATGGTCTCGTTGGTAAAGTTAGAGGAGAACCAAGAGACAATATCCTCAAGAATGGGGATATTGTCTCCTGGGGGAATGTAAAGAGTGGCTATACATATGTGTTTGTTTCTATTCATCTGGAGGAGGGCCAGGGTTAGTTCGGGATTGCTGAACTGGGGTATGGGTTTGGTGACGGGAGTAACTGTAAGGGAGGAGGAGTAGAGAAGAGCTACTCCACCACCTTTTTTTTTAGGGTCTTGTCATTTCTAATTATACTGTAGTTGGGGGGAGTGATTTCAGGATCTTTTATATGTGGCTTTAACCAGGTTTCAGTAATGGATAGGATATCTGGGTGGTTATGTTGGAGCCAGGCATGGAAGTTTGGAATCTTGTTACGTAAGCTTAGAGCATTCAATGTAGTGAAAAGGAGGGATTTGCAGGATGAGGAGGGAGAGGGAAGGGATGGGTTTGAATGAAGAGAGGGAGAGGGACCAGGGTTTGGGTGAAGGGTGGTAATAAGTTGATGAATATGGGAAAAGAGGAATTTGGAGTGTTTAGTGTCCTGTTTGAGAGTTGGGTGTTGTGTTATAGTACTGTTGTTAGGGATTGGGGATGAGAGGCAGTGAACATGAATGACATTATAAGGGAATAGGAGGTTGCTATTGAAGAAATAAAGATGAGGGGATATAGTGGTTGTGGGGTGTTTAACATATGTGGGGTATGTAGAAGTTATATGAAAAGAGGGAGAGTGATTAGAATTTGGAGGACTGGTGAGAAGGTGAAGGTAGGTTAGGAAGAGAAGAAGAGGAAGGCGTACAAAGGAGGTGGGTTTTAGAGGTATAATGGTGTTTGAGTAGTGTGGTATTGGGGAAATTGTAGTAGAGTGGAGAGTAGAGTAGCTATGGGATTAGTCAAGCTAGTTCTAAAATGGAAGATAGCTAAGGGGAGTTGGGGGAAGGGATTGTGTGGGTGGGACTTATGAGCTTGTGATTGGATCTTTTGGGTGTGGGAGTGGTGCTATGGCTATACGTGTGGACGTTGAAAAAAAGATTGGTATTGAGGGAAGATAAATTCTTGTTTGTTAAGGTATTGGTGTCTTATGTCACATATTCAATGTTAGAAGTTATGTATGAAATGTTTGGGGTGTTTACCAGGTATGTTTCTTTTGGGTAGTCACTTTTGTGTGTGTGCGCAAATGTATTGTAGATAGCTAGTAATTTGTAATGGGAGGGGTTACTTGTAATTACTATAGTAGATGGTTTGAAGTCTGGTGAGTGTAGTTTGGTTAAGTTTAAATTACAGTTATTGGGGGGGTATAGGGACAGGGAGAGGAGCGGAGTGAGCCCGAGCGTAGGCAGGCAGGGAAGTGGAGTGAGCCTGAGCGTAGTGAGGGTGAAAGAAGAGGGATGAGCCAAGATCCAAGCAAAGGCAAGTTTGTGTTTAAGAAAAACAATCAGAATTGACCAAGAACTGCTGTGAAGCTGTAAGTCATTTCTTAACCATTTATCAGGTGGAAAAACAGTATAACCTTGTATCTGTAGGCTACTGTGTGCTCAATTAAATTAACAAACACATAGTATTTGGTCAGCTATGGATACTATTTGCTAACAGAATTGAATAAAAGAGAAAATGGAAGATGAGTGTGAGTGTCGGGGGGGGGGGCTGCTTACAAGCAAAGCAGAGTGCTCTCCAGGGGATAATGAGTATTAGCTCAAACAGGTAGACACATACTCAAAGTTAACTTTAGCTGCTTGTGTTTGCAGACAGTTCAGACCCGGACTGTGCTTTTCTTATAACAATGTATCCACCGGTTGGATACAAGATAAAGGTGGTACAGCAGCTGAATACTTAGCGTGGTGTTAGGTTCAAAGTTAACTTTAGCTGCTTGTGTTTGCAGACAGTTCAGACCCAGACTGCGCTTTTCTTATAACAATGTATCCACCGGTTGGATACAAGATAAAGGTGGTACAGCAGCTGAATACTTAGAGTGGTGTTAGGTTCAAAGTTAACTTTAGCTGCTTGTGTTTGCAGACAGTTCAGACCCGGACTGTGCTTTTCTTATAACAATGTATCCACCGGTTGAATACAAGATAAAGGTGGTACAGCAGCTGAATACTTAGAGTGGTGTTAGGTTCAAAGTTAACTTTAGCTGTTTGTGTTTGCAGACAGTTCAGACCCGGACTGTGCTTTTAACAATGTATCCACCGGTTGGATACAAGATAAAGGCGGTACAGCAGCTGAATACTTAGAGTGCTGTTAGGTCTAGAAAAGAAGAGTACAGAGAGGAGTGAGCACTTTTGAGATGGTAAAGGTACATTATAAAGATTACAAAACAAACCGAGCAAATAGCTACTGCATACAGGAAAATAGGACTCGAATCAACTACTAGTATATGCAGATACGGAGCCAATTGGAAAAACACATCAGTGAGAAGGGACCTCAGCTGAGAAGTCTGCAGTCACAGATAAAAATATAGCAAGCAGCACTCTGTCCTGCATCTCTAATGTGATTCTATCCACCACTTACACGACACTTATATAGATATAATTAGGCACCAGTATCAGCTGTCTACGCACAACACATATACTGGAATACTATTAGTTAACCAGGTGCAACTATGCAAATAGCACATAGTAATATACTAAACAACTTGATGCAGACAAACACATGCTAGCATGCCATAGTAACCTCCAATAATACAGCATAAATCATATTAGATGTCTGTGGAATACAATTCAATATAAATCAGTATATACAGTTGTAAAACACTTACTGGAGAGACACTGAGCTCTTCATGGGGCCTGTAGCAGGGTGGCTGTAGTTTTAAAAATGGTGCCTGCCAGAGGTAATATTTATTAACTTTGGGATTGGCTTAAAGTAATAAATAGGGAAGAGGGAGGGGAAACAAGCGTGTGGGCTGGCAGTTCTTTTGTACTGCTGCTAATGAGCCAAGATCCAAGCAAAGGAAAGTTTGTGTTTAAGAAAAACAATCAGAATTATCTAAGAACTGCTGTGAAGCTGTAAGTCTTTTCTTAACAATTTATCAGGTGAAAAAATAGCATAACCGTTTACGGACATATTTATGACATCGCCAACAAAAATGAAAATAGTGCCTTGCCTCAGATTTAATCGACTAATTAACAAACAACCAATGAAATTGCTGTTATCCTTGTGTATATTGCCTCTGTGTTGGGACTTAATGTTTCTGATATCGTCTCTCTTATGGGATAAAAACACTCATTTTTTAGAATCTGTTTTAATACATTTCTTTTAACCATATATGGGCCCGCTGTGGTGCTAATTTCTTTTGGTTTAAGGTTTATCTGGTTGACGCTGCACCATTCTCTTTATTTCTAATTTAATGCTCTATGGCAATTGAAAAACTGCGCTAGGCTCTTCGGTGGTCTCCTGGGCAGCATGATTAATAACTACTTATGAACCTGTATTTCATAATTACAGCATGTTTATGAAAAAATTGACTGCTATGCTCATTTTATTAATTCTTTTAGAATTTTTTTAATATTTACAAGTGTGAATTTGATGTAGGACAACACATTTTTGACATTATTAATAAAATGCTAATCTTGATTCAAGATATTCAAAATGAAGTATGCCTTCTGATAATAAGTTTGAAGAAAGAAAATGCATTAATATGAGTTAACTTTATTCACTTTGTCAGCAGCCTCTCTTCTAGGACAGAGACTAGGGTTAAGACTCTGACTTTTCTTTCATATGCTTTTAAACTTGGCCATGGCATGAGGCAAGACTGGCCACTATTCCCTCACCTGTTTGCTTTTTATCTCAAACCATTGGCCAGATTTTAATGCATCGGACTTCAGGGCTACTTAGGGGCATGGGATCAGCTTAAGCTATCGCTCTTTGCTGATAATGTCCTACTATATTTAACAAATCCAGAATGAGACTTACCAAAACTTTTTTGATATGCTGGGGTATTTTAGTAGTTTTTAGGGTATATGATTAACTGCTCCAAACTGCAGGAAGCATCACTGAATTCTGTTCCTTCTTGGGAATCCAAAGAGACATCTCCCTCTTGCTGGCATGGAAACCCCTTTGGATATATATATATAGGGATTATTTTGGCTTACTCTTGTTAGCAGACCATTAAAGAGATGTATGACTGTTTTGACCAAGACTATGGAATAAGTTCATAGGTGTTTACCAGGCTAATGACCACAAGGGCTTTTTTAAACTTAGCTATGCATCCTGAATCTCTAAAATGTTCTGGTGCCATTGATAAGTGTAAGCACAGGCTTGGGAGGTGAAACACTTACAAGAAGAGCATGGGAGAGGAACCATTTATGGGCTGCCTCTGTCCATTAGAGACATAGGTGCCAAACCAGGGATGAATTTATTGTTTCCCATCATATTGTCCAAGTTACACTTGAATTGGGAGGAACTCTGCTTCACATGGATGATGAGCCTGTTCCATAGAAAGGACAGTCTCTGGGATACATACCTGTCTCTCCAGCAGGTCCTATTTATACCACAGGCAAGGTGTAAGTCTTTAGTATAAATAAATATTTAATGCAATGGAAAATTTTCTTGCTTTTGAACAGAAGATACAAACCATTCAGATGTTTGTTTTGTCCTACAGCATTTCCAGACAGTCTTAGCAGATCCAAGATATATTTTTTTCATAAATTAAGAAACCATATGTTTACATCTTTCATGCAGGGAAAATAAAAAAACAGAAGCCCCTTGAGATAAGATGGCAATGACAGTGAAGGCCAAGGGAGGAGCACTAGGTGTTCAATTTTTGATTTGTATTGCAAAGATGTACAACTCATACTAGCCTACCTAAATCAAACATCTAGGTATGAATCCTGTTTGAAATAAGTGCCTGTAAAGACCAGGTAAAACAATAAATTTCAATTTCATATTGCATACTGGGTTTGGCAAGACTAGACAGGTCAGGGTTTAACATTACTTGATGTAAACACTGCTAATAAAAAGTGGCCACTTGCAGAATTTGACTAGATGAAATGGTTTATAGATTTGGCTTTGATGGGCTACAGTATACATGTGCCATTTGAAGATGGTCAAGATGAGAGTTTAACTGAGGCACCTACCAAAGCTTAGAAATCAGGGCCAGCATTTGCAGCAGTTAATGAGCTGTCAGATACAGAGTCAATGAAAATAAATTTAAGTTCTAAGGGAGGGAGGAAGAAAGGAACATTTTCTCCATTACTTCTAGTGAATAACAAAATTGAGGAACACAACATTTTTGATCATGCAGTTGTGAGTTCCACTCCTCTTGCACTGTGGTTGGAGTTAGAGAAGAAAGGTATACCAGGATCCACCTTATAGGGAGGATTGATGGGGTGGTGTGGAGCCCCAAAAGAGATACTGAGAAAAGCATCCACATAATCAAACTGGCCAAGATACTTGGAAGACATTTTACTTTATATCTAAGTCTGAAACAATGCTTACTTAATTTTAAATATTTGTCTAGGTGCATTATAAGTATTTTATACCCTAAGCAGAGTACGGAATATATTTCCAAGTACTTTTCCAGAGTGTTGGACATGTTACTCTGGGAAAAGAGTGGACTTGATTAATAAAGTTTGGCACTGTGAAACCCTGAATAATTTCAAATAGTTCCAATATAGCTAATTGGGTATATGAGCATTAATTGCCTCAGAAAAATATGGCTGCTTCCCTTTGTCTAATAGTGTATTAAGAATGGAAAACCTGAGCTAAACATGAGTTGCTTTTGTTGTCTCTTATAATTTTGGCAGCTAAAATGCTATTGCTTTAAACAAGAAGTCCTCCAAAATACCTACTTTATAGGAAACATTCTGCCTTATAACTGAAATATATACAGCAGAGGAGGTTTTGGTACCAGATAAAGGAAGACAAACACATATAAATAAAGCGGTACCATGGTTCATGCACCTGGGTAATTATTAATAAAAGAATGTTAATTTTTAAGATGGCTCCCTTCCCTCCCTTTTTCATTTTTGGGGCCTTTTTTGATTAGACATCTTTGAAATAAATTGATATTTTATTCTTAAATAAAAGAGTCCATATACCTTTCTTCAGGAGGAGCTACACTATTGGGGTATGTAGCCTATTTTTTCTTCAAGGTCATTTTTCGAGCATTGATGGTTTCAATTACAACATCTTAACATTTTAAGGTAAAAAAAATTAGATCAGTTTATTTAAGAACATTTAACAAAAGGTATTCATTTATTTTCTATGGTAAGATTAAATTATATACAATATAAGAGGTTTACAATTATTCAGATCAATATTAAATGCTGCATGTAACTACTTTATATGAGTTTATGCTTATTAATCCTAGCTGAAGTACTTTGATGTAAATCAGCCTGCAATGTCTATGAATTGTTATTATTATAAAACTTTAATGATGTGTCCGGAATATTGCTAAACTAAAATGATGCAGTAACTGCTCAGTTTTATTATCATTACTGTAGTAATCTAAATATGGTCAGATTGCATATGAATATACATATTTTTACTGCTGATAATTAATAGGACCTGCCCTTTAATTGTGTTTAACAGACTATCTTCTCTCAATCCAAGCCTATAGCCTTACCTTTTCTCTACTTGTCCTATACTCTAGCGTAACTTAGATTATTCATTCTCCATTACCCAGTCTGGTAGGCTATTTCATAAATCTACAATCTTCTTCATGAAGAAGTACTTTCACTAATCTAGCTAATCAATAAAATCTGCTGACTGTAGTTTCCTCCCCCTCCATCTTTTCTGTTCCAGAGAATCTCAACACATTTCTTGACATTAAACTGTACTCGCATATTACATCTCCCCTGTTTTTACACAGAAAAGCTCTACACCCTCTATTCTTTTGTGGCATCCTTTCTCTTCCATCTCATCCTGTCTTATAGTTTCATAGGTAGGTACTAGGCTATCGGCCCAAGGGCCTAAGTAGGCCTAGCCAACAAGGTTCCCTGGCTTACGCCACCCAAGAAAGTTAATTTCCTGTGCCCCTGTCGAGCAGAGCCACAGAAGTGATCCCCGGGGTGTATTTCCTATTTCCCATCCACTCATAAAGATTTTTATTGAAGAGTGCTAATGAGGAACTTTGCTTGACATAGATGGATAGCTTGTTCCAGAGTATAGGAAGTCTCTGGGATAGGAATCTATCCCTCCAGCATGTCCTGTTTATTGTGGTGACAAGGTTTAGGTCCCTAGAGATTTCTTTAGGTGTAGCATGTCCAACAGCTCTGGGTTTAACATAGCTTTATATGTTAGGCAGAGATCTCCTTAGAGTAGGCGATATGCTACAGAGTAAAGCTGGAGTTTTTTGAGACGGTCAGTGGAGGGCATCTGTCTGAGGCCAGTAATCCTCTTTGTGAGATACTTCTGTGGTCTTGCCAGCTGCTGCAGATGTTTTGTGAGGTACATTCCAAAAGGGGCGTTATACTCTATAATGGGTCTAATGAGTGCCGTGTAGAGGGGAACAATGACCTCCTTTTTCCTGGATGATAACCATTTTGTGATGAGGTGTGCCACATAGAAGGATTTCCTGACTACTGTGGCAATGTGATTATCAAAGGAGAGAATACTGTCCACCTGGGTCCCAAGGTCTCTTATCATACATTTGGCATTAAGAACACTGCCATTTATGTGGTAGTTCATGGGTACAGAGTTTTTACCAAAGGGGATGACAATGCACATTTTGGCATTGAGCTTGAGGCCATGCCTCTGACACCAGGCATCTGTCTCAGTGAGGCCCTTCTGTAGGATGTCCACATCATTTGGGGACTCGACTATGGCTCCTAGTTTGCAGTCATCTGCAGACTTTGTTAGCCAGAGGCCTTCTGTGTTAGCCTGTACTTCAGAGAAGTAGATACCAAACAGGAGAGGTCCCAGGACTGAACCCTGTGGTACTCCACTTGTTACTGGTTTGAAGTCAGATTTGGAGTCAGCAACTTTTAATGTGTGGGTTCTGTCAGTGAGCCAGTTGGCAACCCATCTTGTGATGTAGGGATTTATACCTAGTTTAGTAAGTTTAGCTATAATTCCAGAATGGGGGATGGTGTCAAAAGCCTTGGCGAGGTCAAGATAGGCTGTGTGAACCACCTTACCCTCGTCTATGGCTTTGGTGACTGCCTCAAAGAAGTCGATTGGGTTCAGAAGGCATGATCTGCCTTTCACAAACCTGAACTGGGTGGGGTCTAGAGTTTGGAGGTTACCAATGTCTTTGTTTATGAGTTCCATGATGATACGTTCCATAGCCTTGCAGACCAGGCTCACCAGGCTAATAGGGTGATAGTTCTCAGGATCAGTGGTGGCTCCCCCTATGTGGAGTGGGATAACTGTTGCTGTGTGCCATTCAGTGGGCACAAAACCTGACGTGAGACTATGATTGAACATGGTGCTTACGTGGGGAGCCAGTTCATTCTGAAGTTTGTGTAAAATGCAGCCTGGGATGTTGTCTGGGCCCTTGGATGCTGTGTTTTTGGTTTTAGAGAGTGCAGATTTTACCTGGATAGATGTGATTACAGGGACTCTGCATTCTTCCTGTATAGATATGGGCCCTTTAGGGGGTGAGAAAGGGGTAAGGTTAGCACTGTACCTATCTGCCAGGATGTTGGCAGTATCAGTTGGTTCTGAAATTTTTGTGCCATTGTGCTGTAGCTCAGAGCAGATCTGGGTGTTGCCATTGAGATTCTTGACATAGCTATAGAATGCTTTGTGGTTGCCCTTAGAATCAGTGAAGATTTTGTTTTTGTAGCTAGCTTTGAAGGATCTTATAAGGGATCTCAGCTTCTTACTGAGGCTGACCAGGGAGCTCCTCCACTCATGGGATTTTACTCTGTTTTGCAACAGGTTCTTCCTTCTGTTGTAGAGTTTGTTTATGGCAGGGGACCACCAGATTGGCTTCCTTTTTTTGGAGGATAGCGTCTTGCTTCTGTTTGGGATAACACAATCTATGCACTCATGTAAGTGCTTATAGAATGCATTTGTGTAGGATTCAGCAGTCATAACTATACTGTCCATCTGCATGGGTGTCATGAAGTTTGCCACTTCTGTCTTAAGAAGCATAAAGTTGGCTTTGCAGAAATTTTTTACTGTGATTTCCTTAATGGTGGGTGGGGGCAGGATGCGGGTATCTAGGGTGATTAGCTTATGGTCGGATCTGACCAACGAGGAGTTGACTTCAGGTGTGGAGCACCGGTCACTCATGTTTGTAATGACTAGGTCTAGGATATTGTTGCCCCTGGTGGTTGTGTGGATAAGCTGATCCAGGGAACTGGAATTTAAGAATTCCATAAAGCGTTGAGTGAAGGAGTTGGTACGAGTAGTTTTCCCAGTTAATGGTGGGGTAGTTGAAATCGCCCATTATTGGGGTGTTTGGTTGAACC
This sequence comes from Protopterus annectens, assembly GCF_019279795.1. NCBI lineage: Eukaryota > Metazoa > Chordata > Ceratodontiformes > Protopteridae > Protopterus > Protopterus annectens. The sequence goes on along the minus strand of NC_056733.1, from coordinate 1,777,383,380 downwards.
CTAATATTTTCCAGTATATCAAGAAATCAGGAGTGGGAATCCTGGGTCCTGGTGGGGGATCTGTAGCAAGCTACAATTTGGATTGCAGTTTTGCCCAGAGCTAGTTGCACTTGGATAACCTCGGATGCATTATGGTGCGAAACTAGCCTGGAGGTGTGGATATCCTTAATGAATATAGACACACCTCCACCTTTGGTGTTCTGGTCCAGGTTAGATGGCTGAAACGTGTGGTATGAGTTACAGCCTGGTAATGCAGGGATGCTCTCTAGAGCCTCGAACCAGGTCTCAGTCACTGCACAGATATCGATGTTCTCCATTTTAAGGAGTGCCTCGAGTGAGTGCATTTTGAAATTTAGACTTCTAGCATTGAGTAGCATTACCCTCAGTTTTTACTTGCCTGTTCCTGTTGTGGTGGTGAATTTGTCATTTGTACCTTGTCTAAAAAAGGCAGTATAGGGGCGACAAGACCTTTAGCCAGTATCCAGAATCCCAGAGGCAAAAGGTGCAGGCCATCTCTGGCATCTTCTGGTAGCTTTCCGAAGTGTATTCCTTTGAAAATATACATTAGCTTTCAGTTTGGTGCTGCCATTGTCCTGAAGTTCTGCTATTGCTTGTCCAGCTCAGGTATGACAGCAGCAGATCCTTTTCCTGCTCTGTGCCACCAGTTCCACTTCACCACCATATACTTCACACCAGTGTTACTCTGGCACAAGTACAGGATGTTTCATGGCTGCACTGAGAGCAGATCCTTTTCCTGCTCTGTGCCACGAGTTCCACTTCACCACCATATACTTCACACCAGTGTTACTCTGGCACAAGTACAGGATGTTTCATGGCTGCACTGAGAGCAGATCCTTTTCCTGCTCTGTGCCACGGGTTCCACTTCACCACCATATACTTCACACCAGTGTTACTCTGGCACAAGTACAGGATGTTTCATGGCTGCACTGAGCCTTAACTTACCACCTTTCTGTCCACTCAGTTAACTTTTCCAAATCTTTCTTTAGAGTATTATTCACATTCTCCACTACTGTACATGCCTTTGTGCTGTCGAGAAAGAGGCTGATTCTCCTGTCCTTTCATGCAGATGTAGACCCAGGATTTGCTCCCTGAGGTACTCCATTAATTCAATTCTTTATTCCAGTCATCATCCACCTTGCCATTAAGTTTAGCATTCTACCCTTCAACCATGAAACAATCCAACTCCTCTTTGTTTGTCCTAACCCCATAACCTCTCCAGCTCTGTTTGCAGCCACCTAAGTAGGACTGAGTCAAATGCCTTGGCAGTGCTTAGGTAAGCCATATCTACAAGCAGACACTTGTCGAATTATCCTGTAACACAATCACAAAGCCAGATCATGTTTGAATTAAAGTTAATTCTGTTCAGCAGCCTGTACTGATATTGTCCTGGTAATTATTGTCTCCAAGGAAAACAACCAGTCCTTCCCTTGGGATTCTCTCCTTGACTTTCATTATAATTGCTGTAGGTTAACAGATCTGTACTTCCCCAGATTTTGTTTGCTCTCCCTTACACAACAGCACCTTGGGTGCTATATTTTAGTCATCATGCAATTCTGAAATGACCACTAATCAATACTAATAAAAAGGATTGCAGTTTCAAGAGTTCATGTTCTTGTTTATCACAACTTTATAATCCTTCCATTTCAAATCTCTTCAAGAACTTAATGTTTTTGTCAGTCTGACTTACTAAAATTAGGAAAAACAGTCAGGGATAACAGAGTTTTAAGGAAGCTAGATTCTTATTTTTTGTTTAGTACAACCATTATTACTAGAGCCAACAGCAGCCAACGTTTATGGACAGTGATGGCATATTATTGTATAATATGCAATAGGGCATGATCTAGCTATGCATTATTATTCCTATGACCAGGAAAATAGGTGTTAACACATTATTCTAATAATATTAATAATAATATTATAAGTAATACTACTGCATTTGGGTAATGAGCCCAAGGTATTTGCTCCAGGCCAGTAAAGGCCATTAGATATGAACAGTTCCTGCTTATTAACTAGCAGCTATTTTTAAAGTAAAGCTATTTTATTATGCATGCCTATGAGTATATAGCTACATATTTACAAGTGTGTGTGTGTGTGTGTGTGTGTGTGTGTGTGTGTGTGTGTGTGTGCACATGTGCTTGTCTGGCAGGGTAAAAGTAAAGCCTTTTTGTACAGAAAATTATTCTCCTTCACTTGTATTTCTCCCCTTCATTTTTCCTGTGGTGCCAGTTACCCAATGCAGTCCATGGGTGACCTTCAGGGTAGCCATTATGTCTAATATATGGCTTAATTGAATTTGCACTTTGTACTTAAATGTCTTAAGCACCTGAGCTTTAGTCTCATTCTCTTTCATTTATCCTTCTAAGTAAATTGCTTTTAAATAAATATATTTTTCTTTTATTGTTTATCCTACAGATATTATGAAGTCCAATGTAAATCTAGTAATGATGCATATATATTTCTAAAACATGGTCCATATTGTTATTCCCCACAGTGAGTCATTATATTATATCATTATATTTTATATAACGTCACAGTTCCACCAACATTTTTCAAGAAAGATGTATTCAACATTACAAATAATCTGTGAAAATATGTGGAAACAAATGCACTTAGAGAATGTTTTCTTCCCTTTGAGAATAGAATAAGGTTCTCTAAATTTCAATCTTAAGTTGTCTGGATAATAACAGACCCTGTCCAAAAGAGATGTGTAATCACGTCCCTAAGGCAAAAGTGGAGTCTAGACTTCTAGATTTGTACACCACAATTAGGGTCCTGCAACTGATAAGGGAGTTAAATAAACCACTATTCACTGAGGCTAGACAAAATGTAGACCACAACAAAAAGTCCTCTATTGAATGTCTAATTACACAAGTGTTAAACCATTATTTTTTTGTAGCAGATATGTAGTTAATGAAATAAAATAAAACAAATTATTTCTGTATAACATTAAATAACTCATAGTTTTAGAGTTATACAGCAGATTTTCTTGTAAAACTTCATCTGCCAGTTCCTGTTTCCAAGGATGTTCAACTAAAATGTAAATGTATTAAGTTGATTTCATCACTGAAATATATGCTTTTATTTTAGATACACTGATTTTAACTGTCTCCCTATGCTGTCTGTATACTGATCCTAACATTGCAATACTTGTAAGCAGTTTGCAAAAAGAGTACTTTTATGGCCACTGATGTATTTAATGCAATATATAAGGTTACTTTAAAACAGTAACAAAAGTTTCATTTTATGGGAATGCAATTATTTATGAATCACCATCTACGACTTAAATTAGGCATTAAGGGATTAAAAGGTTTTACAACAAAATAAATAATGGTGTCTTGTCAAAAGAAACACACATAACCATAATCATTCTAGAAGATGATGATGGTACCAACATGTAATAAAGGAAAATGTGTGATTACTAATTAACCTATGTACCTGTACTGTGTAAGTGTGTGTGTGTGTGTGTGTGTGTGTGTGTGTGTGTGTGTGTGTGTGTGTGCGCACGCATGCGCATGCAGAAAAACAACAGTCTAGCCATAGATAAGCTCATGTAGAAGTAAGTGAGATGCAGATATACAACAATGGGTACTACAGCTTTTATAATTACTTAACTGTAGTAAAGAATGCTTACTAATATATTTTAAAAAAACCTCAAGAAATAATATTACTGCTGAGTATGCTGGCACTAAAAGTATCTTAAGTCAATAAACTCATTGCCAGTGTCTTGACAAGAGTTTAATTCACAGAAACTGACTTAAAAGAATTTAATTGAAAAACAGAGTTGGTTCTATAAATGAAATTACAATTATATAGACTAAATTTATTGACTTCTTCCATGCACTTTTAAGGATGCTGTGTAAGTTAAAAGTATTATTTTAAATGTAATCATTTCCCTTAAATATATACAACCATATGCATGTACAGTACATGTATAAGAACATACATTATTCATAGGTCTGCTACACACACACTAAAAAGTTAGTTATACATAATATTTATGCTGTCATAAAATATTTGATGGTGCTGTGAAGTAATATGCTACCACCTTTAAAGAATATTTCAGACACTGGATTTGTTCACATTGTAGATATCTAAATTTGTATAAAAACTGTTAGCCATAAAAAACTGTATGGCTTTTAGTTGCCTTATACCATTTTAATATAATTCATTATTTTAGTACACACACTGACAGGCTATAGACCTAATTATCTGTTATTCCAATTCATCCAGATATATGTAAGCTACCAAACCAGTTCTAGTAGTAGAGAATTATGCAGTTCTAAAAATTTAATAATTATTATGATATTCTGGAATTTATTGGACATGCATTGCCTTACTCATTTCACTTTAGTTCAGCTAAAAACAGAAAATGTATAAAGGCAGGGTGAGTTTGTTTATAACAACTGTTGGAATGACAGTTAATTGATCTGCCAGGCATGGTCTATCAACTGCAGAAATGAGGCTTAAAACATAATTTCTAATCTGTGACAATGTAAAAATCCACTACCAAACATTAGCAGACCGGAGTTCCGCTGTGGCAACCCCTGACCAGTATAAGCCGAAGGACACAACAACAACAACAACAATAAAAGGTTTGTTCTAATTATAGTCTGCAGTTTGCCCACAATAAATATGGTACTTCTATGAAAAACATGTTTTATTACTAGTATTTATTGCACAAAACATATTTTTCTCTTCTATTATAACTTGTGTTTATTCATGTATTCTACAAAATAATACATTTTCATGTTTATTTTTGATGTGATTTTCTGACTGCTAATTTTCTGCTACCCATTTCAAATAAACACATATACCTCAGTAATGATGAATCTGTTTTCCTTTATTTTGTTTTATAAGTATGCCATTCCATCAGATATTTTTTCTCATTGCAGCATTCATGAAACAAAATTTGAACTCAACATTCCTTTCTACGTCTTCAGCTTGCAGAAGAAATTCAGACCTATAAACCTGCCATAGCACTGAGTCTATACCCATATATAGGTTGGGAGGGTGGCTTAATGGCTAAGGTGTTTGCCTTACAAACACAAGGTGCAGGGTTTGAGTCTCACATGGGATAATTGGCTAGGCTTAAAATGGCTCGCAAGGGCAGTTAGCTTAGTACTAAACTATGAACTATGAACTATATATAAGTGTATATAGATATATATGTGTACATATACATGTATATAGTTGCACCATAGTCTTGGCACTGACAATCACGTGTAATTTAAGGATTAATAATAATATGTTTCACATTGTTGTTACATGCTGGTTTTACAACATTGAAGCCAGAAGATTTAGACCTCTTGCTACTAGACACCTTAAACATTATATATATCAACTATAACACATAAAATACGTGTAAGATATAAAACCATAATTTGGCTACTGGTAAAATCATTTTACCTTAAGTATTATAGCTTGTACTGTTTTTCCACATGGGATTGTAGTACATACGTCAATGGTAAAAAGTGGTTAAAATGCATTATATTTCAGATGTAAAGCTATTTCATTTGCTTTGGAATATTTTGTGCTTTAATATTCTATTGTTTTCACTTGAGAATTGACTCCAGAGGAAAACTTCATGGAATTAAACCATTTTGTATTCTGAATGACAGATAGTAATTTTTATTTAAAAAAAATCTGAAAACCAACAAAATTGAGAGTTGGTACATCACATGCACATAAGTATATTGTTCATTTGGTACCATGTTAAGTCAGTTTCATTGTTAGCTCTTTAGGATATTATACTTTAACACATTTTCAACATTTTAAATCTTTAATTATCATTAATTTTATTTAACTTTGTTTTATTTTCCTGGAATGTCCAAAAAGGCAGAATATATTTTCAGGGAAAGATGGAGAAAAACAGTTCAGTAATAAAATATGTTATATATTCCAGTTAAATAATATTTCAAAATTATTTTAGCAAATTTGTTTTCGGTCTTCAAAATAAGATCAATAGCTACAAATGCAAGTTATTTGTTTAACCATTTTGTTATAACCTTGTAATCTTTAAAGGGCAGAAATTACTCTTTATCAGAAGAAAGATTTAAGATTTGACTGCTTAAAAATTACTTTATAACACGAGTATTTTCATGAGTTACATAAAAGCAAAAAAAAAAGAGGAAAAAATGATTTTATGTCCTTTATGTCCTTTTGCAATTCTCTTATACAGTCAAGAGTGTGCATCACAATTGCATGAAATGGGTGCATCAAAGTATGTCATGTGGCATGTTGTCATCATAGGAAACGTAACAGAATGAACATTGCTTATTTAGATTGTCAGTGTTTGTGTACATCCGCACTGGGTTAATCACACATACTGAGTGTAGCTTTGAAGGTCTCACGTGGAACAAGAGGGAAAGTGAGATGTATACGTGTTTTGTATATTTTACTTTTTTCTCTTCAGCTTGTGCTATCTCAGAGTTGGGATATATGTAGAAATTGGGGGTATGGAGGTAGAGCCCCCACATTGGTGGATGCAAAGCCTCAGGCAATGCAGAGAGTTTGCCCTCCTCGCAGAAAATATTAATGAAGAGTGTGTGGTGACTTTATTGCCACTGTGGTGGTAATGTGATATGGCACATCTTTAAATGTCTTATTTGTAGTTCTTTACGTCTTCATTAAACCAGATGGGATTATAATAAATCAAATGAAAAGAAACTATACCTTTTTAAACCATTTTATGTAGCTAAGTGCTTTTTGTAGGAATAGCAAGAAAAACAAACACTTATTTTTCTGACACTGCATTTGGCAGCAACCTGCCTCACAAACAAATTGACTTTATTTATCTTTTTGCTTTGTTTTGTTCTGTGTTAGAGCAACTTATAGTAACATTGGTTTTAAGACTGGAAATATGAGTATGAACAGAGCATTCTTCCAGCTGAAGAACTGAATGGTTGTTCATTAGCTGATAAGTCGTGTTTGCTTTAGTTTTTCTGATTCTGTTTCATAGTTCTGTTTTATAGTGTGCCTTTTGTACATACATTTTTCATAGTATGTCTATTGTCCATAAGATATACATGTTATATTATCTCTCTTGTCCATGGTATATAGATTGAATATAGTATGCAAACCTTATCCTCAACTAAGCAGCTGTTTATATCCACTGTGACTTAATATACTGTAGTAGTTATTTGTATTTAGTCATCTTAAACTGTCTCTGTACCCAGGTTGTGGCTGAAAAGTGTCAGTAAACAAGCACACTTAACCAGTAAGCAAATTGAAATCAGATACACAAAAATAAAATGAATTATGCTTTAAAAATATAGATATGGACTTATGTTTTAGTTTTATTAAAATTAATATTTGTGCAGCTTTCTTGCCGTGAACTAGTTTAGTGCAATTCTTTCAACATAATGTGTTTATGATGCCATCTAATAATTAATACTTGTAAGATATTTATTTTCAGTACAGCACAACTGTCAATTGCTTTGACACACTTGTGTAGTAGCATGGTCATTATGCATGAAATAAAGTATGATTTGGCCTGTATGGAACACATTATGTGCCATGTTTAAGCACATATATAAACTGTACACCCAGCAGATGAGCACATTTTTCTGGGCATAGCACAAAAATATGTTTTATACCAGTAAGGACAAATTTCATTACATAAATAAAAGGAACTAATTTAGCACCTTTATAAATAATAAAGGTGTAAGGGATGCATGTATAATAACTGATTTATGCACTATTTCTTTCATCTTTGTGATGATATTACTTTGGTGCTCAGAGATGCACTGATGAACTGTATATGCACGTGTCCTAGGGAAGGAGAGTTTTTATGAAAATACCTATATAAAATATTCAGACATATGCTGCTCTACATGCATAACTTTTTACATTTCTTGTTGTTCTTGTGATAATATATGCTATTTTGTCCCATTTTGTGTTGCTTTGTTTTGTTTACCTAAGTTTCAAAATATGAGTTCTTATAACTGAATGGAGGCCAAGAAATGTTTGCACTGAAAAGAGTGTTTACTGCAGGATCCAGAATGCACTACTTGTACCATACTGACAATGTCTGTTAGACATCCTGTGGGTTAAGTATTTAACAATGGGAAGCAGGGTACATTTAAGAGGAAACAATTTAGTTATCTTTGCAAGGAGACTACAATAGAGACGTTCCATTATAAAATGGCAAAACACAAGATGCTAAGTAACCACATAGATGAACATCAATTGCCAAACTACCACAAATATGAAAAGTCAAACTGCAAATGTTATTTGCAAGAGATCAAGCCTACCATCACCCTAAGCTTGCATACACCAGCTCCGCAGATGTACAAACATGAAGAAGAGAAAAACCTCCAAAAACAAATGAATGGCTGTCAATGCTTATAAAGAAACCACATCAGTAGTGATTTACTATAAAAAACAGTTATTGACATTTTGAACCTCAGTGTCTTGTGACTTAGGTACTTGTCTCTCAGGGACATGCTCTTGGCAACCTGTAGCTAAATAAAACAAGAAAGAGTACTTTTCTTATACAAGTCAGTATTAACAAAGCCTGCAGCTTAATACAGGCTAGACCTTGTTCATAGTGTTAATTCAAACATCTGTTCATATTACGATAATGCTAACATATAAACAAATGAAGAAAAAGTCACTGTTAAAGCACACATAACATACAACAGTATTAATGATATCATTCGCTAGATAAAGAATGAGTTAATGGAAGGCTACTTGGTCAGACTCAATAAAATGAAATCATGGTACACTGTCAAAGTAACAGAAGGAGGGATGGAATAGCCGAGTGGTGTTTTCCTCCCGTACTGTAATATGAATGATCCAAAATGCTAAGCCTTTGAGACAGTTATATAAATCCAGTGATGGTCAGAGATGGTTAACTTACCTACTTGAAGCTTGATCAGTATATATCCCACTTGCAGTCCAGCTTTGATTCAAAGACTTTTAATTAAAATACATTGTGAAATTAGAGTTTGCTCAATGCTTTGACACACTGTAGTAGAAGCTTGTGTTAACAGAAGGATCAAATACCAAACTGATTTGTAGCAAAATAATCTTCATTTAATACCTATTTAGTAGAAAAGTCAAGCATGAACTAAAGGAAAAAACAGCAGCCCGCCCCTCCCTCTGCATAGCGTTTTCAGCAATCAGGCACTGAATACAGACCTATAACATATACAATGGCATTGCAATCAAGTAGTAGCAGAGAGAGAGAGAGCATGAGAGAAATTTATTTTATTTACTTCCTGTATTAGTCAAGTATGTTTGCTAGTATACCCCTTATAGTGTACATATGTAAATTTTAAATTTCATAAAACAAATAAAACACCAGAAAAGGCTTCAACATGGCAATATTGTGTACTGCTTTAAATGCATATATTTATGTGAAAATATCACAGCTTTTGTACCTTTAGGACTGTGCCGTATTCATGATGCTGGGCAGTCTTGCAAGGAGCTAAGAAGTTATAATGCTGTCTGAGATCTTTGTATGCTACCACTGTGTGAAATTAATGTTGCAACATACTTGAACATCTGTATGTAGTATCATGTTTAGACCACAGAACAGCAGAACTGGGTAGTGCTGGTTTGCAATCGTGACATAGTATCAGAAGTGTGGTCTTTTTTTCATTAAAATGACCAAACATGAAAGAACAAAAAGTGTTCTGGAGGCTCCTGGCAGAAGCTAGAAAAGCTATTACAAAAAAATTGGAAATCTAATTCCATTCCTACATTCAAAGATTTTTTTAATTTAACGGGTATACTATGTAAAACTTAAAAGGAAGTGACCAGAATAAGATCTATAAATCATACTAAGACTTTTGGTAATTGGGATAGCCTTGAAATGTTGTTATCGACATACCAGGACTCTTAATGTGTTAATTGCATAAGATTACCTTGATGATTCAATGTATTCCTAACACTGTATAACAGTATGTGATGTTAAAGTTCTTCCTTTCTTTGTATATATTGTAAAATATGTTAAATTAATCAAAAATTTCTTTAAAAATGCTCCAACATGCCATTCAGACCAGAAACCATGCAAAACAGCAAAACGTAGCTAAGGAGGTGCTATGGAGCTCGGACTAAGCTGTTTTTACTGCAAAATTGCTGTTTTGCTGTGGAATAAAGTTGCTTTGCTGATTTCCAGCCAAAAAGGATCCAAACAAGTAAAAATGAACTGAAATGCCAAGTTTAACACTGCAGAACTCTTTAACTTCACAAAGCCATTTGCCTGGGTATCATGGAGACAGAGATTCACTTGCTTTTGAATTGCAACAAAATTTGACAAAGAAAGTGAAGAAATAAAGGTAAGCATTTTAGATTATGATGAAAGAAATGGAGGCATTTATAGTTCATTTTCATGTTCTAATGGCCAACATGTTACATATAAATCAGCGATAATTAATTGTGGTGAATATTTGTGCCAACAAAGAAATGCTATTCATGTAAGGGCATGCTTTCACAACCCTGTTCAAAGCTACATGAAAATCTTGTCGGAAAGTTGTATAAACTCTCTTAAAATTGTAGGGGATAGAATACCAATTAGGCTCCTGATAGTGAAGTATCTCAAATGTTTCAGCTAGAAGTGAATTTAACTTTGGAAAAGGCTATTCAAATTTCTAGAGAGGATGAATAAGTATGTAGACAAAATGATAATGTAAGTACAGCAGATCATGTATGTGATGTAAACTACAAAGAAAATGTCAAATCTGATAAAAAGCATGATACTAGCCAAAATGAGTGTAACATGAAAAGCAGAGTGAGTGCAGGCTTGTCAAATGCATGTGATATAACTAGTCACATACAGGGTCAGAGCAGTGAGCTGTACATGCAGAACATGTAAGAAATGCTTGTCAAATGTATGTGATATAACTAGTCACATACGGGGTCAGAGCAGTGAGCTGTACATGCAGAACATGTAAAAAATGCTTGTCAAATGCATGCAATATAACTAGTCACATACAGGGTCAGAGCAGTGAGGTGTACATGCAGAACATGTAAGAAATGCTTGTCAAATGCATGTGATATAACTAGTCACATACAGGGTCAGAGCAGTGAGCTGTACATGCAGAACATGTAAGAAATGCCTGTCAAATGCATGCAATATAACTAGTCACATACAGGGTCAGAGCAGTGAGCTGTACATGCAGAACATGTAAGAAATGCACGTCAAATGCATGTGATATAACTAGTCACATACAGGGTCAGAGCAGTGAGCTGTACATGCAGAACATGTAAGAAATGCACGTCAAATGCATGTGATATAACTAGTCACATACGGGGTCAGAGCAGTGAGCTGTACATGCAGAACATGTAAGAAATGCTTGTCAAATGTATGTGATATAACTAGTCACATACGGGGTCAGAGCAGTGAGCTGTACATGCAGAACATGTAAGAAATGCTTGTCAAATGCATGCAATATAACTAGTCACATACAGGGTCAGAGCAGTGAGCTGCACATGCAGAAAATGTAAGAAATGCTTGTCAAATGCATGTGATATAACTAGTCACATACAGGGTCAGAGCAGTGAGCTGCACATGCAGAACATGTAAGAAATGCTTGTCAAATGTATGTGATATAACTAGTCACATACAGGGTCAGAGCAGTGACCTGTACATGCAGAACATGTAAGAAATGCTTGTCAAATGCATGTGATATAACTAGTCACATACAAGGTCAGAGCAGTGAGCTGTACATGCAGAACATGTAAGAAATACTTGTCAAATGCATGTGATATGACTAGTCACATACAGGGTCAGATCAGTGAGCTGTATATGCAGAACATGTAAGGAAATGCTTGTCAAATGCATGTCATATAACTAGTCACATACAGGGTCAGAGCAGTGAGGTGTACATGCAGAACATGTAAGGAAATGCTTGTCAAATGCATGTGATATAACTAGTCACATACAGGGTCAGAGCAGTGAGCTGTACAGGCAGAACATGTAAGAAATACTTGTCAAATGCATGTGATACGACTAGTCACATACAGGGTCAGAGCAGTGAGGTGTACATGCAGAACATCTAAGGAAATGCTTGTCAAATGCATGTGATATGACTAGTCACATACAGGGTCAGAGCAGTGAGCTGTACATGCAGAACATGTTAGGAAATGCTTGTCAAATGCATGTGATATAACTAGTCACATACAGGGTCAGAACAGTGAACTGCACATGCAGAACATGTAAGAAATGCTTGTCAAATGCATGTGATATAACTAGTCACATACAGGATCAGAGCAGTGAGCTGTACATGCAGAACATGTAAGAAATGCTTGTCAAATGCATGTGATATGACTAGTCACATACAGGGTCAGAGCAGTGAGCTGTACATGCAGAACATGTAAAAATGCTTGTCAAATGCATGTGATATGACTAGTCACATACAGGGTCAGATCAGTGAGCTGTACATGCAAAACATGTAAGAAATGCTTGTCAAATGCATGTGATATAACTAGTCACATACAAGTTCAGAGCAGTGAGCTGCACATGCAGAACATGTAAGAAATGCTTGTCAAATGCATGTGATATAACTAGTCACATACAGGGTCAGAGCAGTGAGTTGCACATGCAGAACATGTAAGAAATGCTTGTCAAATGCATGTGATATAACTAGTCACATACAAGTTCAGAGCAGTGAGCTGCACATGCAGAACATGTAAGAAATGCTTCTCAAATGCATGTGATATAACTAGTAACATACAGGGTCAGAGCAGTGATTTGTATATGCAGAACATGTAAGAAATGCTTGTCAAATGGATGTGATACGACTAGTCACATACAGGGTCAGATCAGTGAGCTATACATGCAGAACATGTAAGGAAATGCTTGTCAAATGCATGTGATATGACTAGTCACATACGGGGTCAGAGCAGTGAACTGCACATGCAGAACATGTAAGAAATGCTTGTCAAATGCATGTGATATAACTAGTCACATACAGGGTCAGAGCAGTGAGCTGTACATGCAGAACATGTAAGAAATGCTTGTCAAATGCATGTAATATAACTAGTCACATACAGGGTCAGAGCAGTGAGCTGCACATGCAGAACATGTAAGAAATGCTTGTCAAATGCATGTGATATAACTAGTCACATACAGGGTCAGATCAGTGAGCTGTACATGCAGAACATGTAAGGAAATGCTTGTCAAATGCATGTGATATAACTAGTCACATACAGGGTCAGAGCAGTGAGCTGCACATGCAGAACATGTAAGAAATGCTTGTCAAATGCATGTGATATAACTAGTCACATACAGGGTCAGAGCAGTGAGCTGCACATGCAGAACATGTAAGGAAATGCTTGTCAAATGCATGTGATATAACTAGTCACATACAGAGTCAGAGCAGTGAGCTGCACATGCAGAACATGTAAGAAATGCAAAAGCATAAGATATTTTGCTATATTGTATAAAACTTAGTAAAAGAAGTAGCATCTGAGAATAAAACTAAGGCAGGTATTTAGAAAACATTTTCCTGGATCAGACTGCCAAGTCAACCTCCCAACATATGGACCCCAGTAAGCCTTAATATAGATATGGGGCTGATGCAAGTGTAATATCATGTGGCACTTACAAAAGAATCTTGAAGTTTCCACACATGCATGAAGTGGAAATGTAAATACACAGTCTGCAGGCAAGCTCAAGTAGATGGCAGAATTCCTTGGAATGTCTGAGTGGAAGGGGACACGTATGAATTCTGGGTCTATGTGCTGAGATGTTCATTCTGCCTACCTTTTAGGAGACTGCACCTAAGGTGGGTAGTGCAGGAGTGTTGCCCACATTAGATGCTTCAGGTGAGTTTTGGCAGATACCCAAGTGAGAGGGAGAGAGGGAGGGAGAGAGAGAGAGAGAGAGAGAGAGAAAGAGATAGAGAGAGTGAGATAGAGAGAATAAAATACTACAAACTTTATTACTTCCATTGGAAGGATTTGTTTGAAAAGACTGCTATTTAGTATTACTTCAGCACTAGAAATATCCAACATGAGATGAGGAATCTGTTGAAAGGCTAGGAAGGTATTGCTGTTGTCATGGATGATGTGCTAGTGTTTGGTCATGATAAAGAAGCACATGACATGAACTGGTATGATAAAAAAAAGCACATTTTATTTATTTTTATTTATTTATTTAAATTTGTTGACCGGGAGTGTCCGACTGGACGTGGGTCCATTTTCAGCGGAGGCCCGGGGAGAAAAGCTCCACAGTAAAATAAACAGACAGTAGTTACATTGGATTACATAGTGATTAACAATTTAACATAGAAATTACTTACAACATATTTACAGATGAAGACCATAGTACATCAGTAGACAACTAGAATCTTTATCTGTGAAGTACATAACAGGCATTAACAAATGTAACAATGAGAAGTTCCTGCTGTATAATAAGTACTAGGCTTATGAGCATCTGAGCTTGCTATCATCAAGGTAGTTAGTGGAGGTGAAAGAAAGGTAGTAGTTGGATGGGGTGGATGATATTAGAGTGGGAGTTGCAAGGGCATAGCCAGCATGTTTTTAGGTGCGCTTTTAATAAAGTTTTGAAGTTGGTGCATGATGGTACGGAGGTAATTGTGGGTGGGAGTGAGTTCCATAATTTGGCTATGGCGCAAGAGAATAGTGCTTCACCAGCAGAGTTATTGGCTTTAGTGATCTGCAAGTGATTTTTGTTGCTGGATCTTAGTGGTCTGGTGGTGCGATAGGGTTGGAGTAGATTCTGGAGGGATGGGACATTTAGTGGATGGTTTACTAGTTTGTGGGCGAGTGAGAGTTGATACCACTGAAGGAGGTGACATGAGATGTCATGATAAAGAAACACATGACATGAGATGGCATCTAAACCATAAAAGACTGAGTTATGAAGATGAATAGAGACAAATGTACTTTTAGGAAGTCTGAAATCCAATATTTCAGTCACACTACTAGTGGAATCAAACCAGAATAAGTCAAGGTAAAAGCCGTAACAAAGGTAAAAGGTCCAATCTGTGTAACTATATAATGTGATTGCACCTGAAGGTAGAATAATCCCTGGTGTCTAGTTGCCTCTTCCTGATCTCCATACTAGCATGGTGTTAGCTGAACATGGTCTTTTGGTCATGTTCACATCCATGGCACTGTGGAGACAGTCATGCTTATCTACATGACTGAGAGATTTCTTGAATCATTCACCATGTAGATGCCTTCTTGGAGGCAGCACTCAGGCGGACAGAGAGAGAGAGAGAGAGAGAGAAAACATGCCTAACTAGCATATGCCTCTCCCCTGGACTGCCTCATTAGCATTCAGCATAATCATGGAGCCAGCCCTATGTTGTGTTACACATCTTCATGTTAGGCCACCTTGCAACACCATATCAGGGCCATTGGGAATGCCAAAAGGTTACCATGATGTTGTCACAAAGCTGTACATGTTGCAGTATCTTTATGAATTCCCCTCAGTTATTATCTTTCATATGAACATATAGCAGTAGTGGGTGTTCCGAGTCTGCTCCATTAACATGAAGTTGTTATGCTGATGTTATTACTTGTGATTAGTCCTAGTCATCTAAGATGACAAAAAGTATCCCTAACTGACCTGGCAGTTGTTGTTGATCTGTTATGTTTGAAATGTCCAGACTTAGTCCAGGCAGAGTGTTGTTATTTATTTACTTATTTCTGCTCCCCACAGTACATTCCCAGTGGCTACTCTGCCTTCTCCCAATTGGTGCATTTATTTTGCTGCAGTGGAAGCTGGGTATTTCTGGCTAGGTGACAGATCTAAGCCCTATTTGTTCCTGTCTGAAAACCCCCATCACCCCTCCATTCCCTGTTGACAGGGAGTAGGGAGTAAAGCAGCTTGCAGGTCTTGGGGGAATGGCTAGATTCTCCAAAAGGGAGCACCTCCACCCCCCCCCCCCTTGGAAGCTCCTCAAAGTCTACAATTGCTCCCTCCTAAGGGGATGCTTGGCTTCACATACTAGTTTTCCCTCAGCTCCTTAGTGTAAATGCACAATGATAGCATAAGCCAGCATGGCTTATAACTCCACTGGGTGAATACTGAATGCTGGGTGTCACCTATGTGGAAATCTCCCTTTCTTCAGGATGGGTAAGTCATAGTGGTCACTCCCTACCATCCTCCATGGCCAGCTCCTGCAGGCACCCGAGTCACTAGCTGAACTCGGGTCACCTGCAACATAGTCAGGACTTTATCCCTCTATGCCATGTAGCTGGCTAATCTCAGGTAATTGCTGTAGTGTTTCCTTCAGATTTGTTAACCTGGGTAGGAATAGGTTGCTTTTTTCAAAGGAGCTATGGGAGGGTACAGTCCTGGTGGGACATACAGAGGGGGATAAGTGTGGTGTGGCAAAAAAAGCTAAGCTATCTGACATAAAAAAAGCACATTATGTGAACAGACTCGATAAAATGCAGTATGTTCCAATCTAATTATAATTTTCCAAAATATAAAATCAAAGCAAACCCTCCAGAAGTGCAAAATAAAATAGTTTCACTAAAATACAAAAATATACTTCTTTGATACATGCAGTTTTTGAATTCCAAACATCGTGTCAGTTTTTCCAAGTAAAATGACACAGAATTATACTTCTTAGAAAGCATATTATTCTGAAAAACTGCACAATAAAACAATAGTTTCATCTGACTAAAATATTGCTTGTGTGTGAGGCAAGCCTTTATACCCTGAGCATGAAGACTTCACTCACAAAGAATATGACACCATTTTACATATTGCAGGAAAAAACATTCAGAATGGACTTTTATTAAATTATTAAAGAAAAAAATACTTCTGTAAGTCATTTTTATGGTTTTTAAGAGTTTTTTTTGACTTTGTTATTCAATTTATTTTAAGCAAATTCTGCTAATTGCACATTGTATATGCAAATTAACAAGAACCAGCTGGGTGGAATCACAAATCAGCTTGGTATTATACTGTAAGCTCACTATGATGAAGGCATGGGTGAATACACATCACACACACTTGCGCATGTACACACACACACACACACACACACACACACACACACACACACTCTCATATATATGAGGTTTTGAATCTAAGATCTTATTTTTCCTTTTAGAAATAATATAAAAACAATATTCAGTATCATTAAAATCTTTAAAAAAATTATTTTTATCCATTGAATATATATATATATATATATATATATATATATATATATATATATATATATATATACAGTATGTATATATGGGTCTACTTTCTTTCTTCGAATTTATGGTTCACCGAACCGCAAGTAAACAAAACCAGTCAGCCGAAATCTCATTAGTGCGAAACTACACTATGCTAAACTACATATCCCTGAAACAACAACCACTGAAAATATTTAAAACACACACACACACGCACGCACACACACACACACACACACACACACACACACACACACACACACACACACACACACACACATTATCCAATATTTTTGCAGGGAGGCAAGCCCCCTACACCCTCCACACCCCATGCGAATTATTTATACCAACTCTGAGATCACACTACAGTGACAGCAAGGATAGATTTCCCTATACTTACTGTAGTTCAATCTCCATTTGAAAGCTATGAGCGGTACAAAAATAACGTACCATATCCTGAAGACTGCTGACACTACCGTCACATCCGTCATGCCTCAGGACTGATACAGTATACAAGAAGTCACATAAAGGCTTTATACTTGCACTTCTCGCACTACCAGCAGCACAGTACCTATGTTGATTAAACAGACTTCTGCATACTGTAGTTTAACAATACTGAGATTTCCACTGAATGGTGTCAGTTATTTGCGGTTTGGTGAACCGTATATATATATATATATATATATATATATATATATATATATATATATATATATGTATATCTATAGGGGTCTACCTGACAACACCGACACACCACAACACCGACAACGAAATCACCGACACCACATAACTGACAGTTCACAAACACGACACCTCACATGCCCGACACACCAAAATCCCGACAATCAACAAACAAAACAAATCCCCTGTCAAAAAAGCACACACACAACACAAGCACACCAAAATCCTTACAAACCCACACTAAACCTCACATACACAACTATCTACAACCTTAACCCAAACCCTAACCCTAAGGTCCGTCACTATCGCACACTCCCCTAACCCGCGCCCTAACCCTAACTCACTTAACCCGCCCCTAACCCAAAGACTATCACTATCGCGCACTTACATAACCCGCGCCCTAACCCTAACTCACTTAACCCACCCCTAACCCAAAGACTGTCACTATCGCACACTTACCTAACCCGCACCCTAACCCTAACTCACTTAACCCACCCCTATCCCTACAGACCATCAATATCGCACACTTACCTTACTCGCACCCTAACGTCCGTCACTACCACATACTTACACAGCCTTTTCCCATGTCGGTGTTCTCAGCGTCAGGGTTTTCATCCGTCGGTCTTCTCAGTTGTCGATCTTATGGCGTCGGTGTTCTCATTGTCGGCGTTCTAAGCTGTCGACGTTGTCAGGTAGACCCATATATATATATATATATATATATATATATATATATATATATATATATATATATATATATATATATATGTCTGCATGTATGTATGTATATGTATAAGTCTACTGATAAACAGCGAATGACTTAAAGATCTATATTAATAAAATTGACTACAAAAAGGTTGACTTCACAAATGGCGACATGTTATTATGCATGCCAGTAGTTTCCCAGTAACCATTGTGGAAACCTCTAATAGCAGTCAACAGATGTAAAATTTAAAGTAAACTTAAAATCATATGGAATATAACCCACTGGAGGCCTCAAATTCAGTTGTAGAAGCTGAGTAATTTCTATTGTAGGATGGATAAGCACTGCAGTTACAAAAACAACACACAACATTGCTCTAAACTTATTCAAAATGTCACTACCTACTCTGATCCAGTGAATATTTCAAATATATTAGAAGGCACATTCAATGCAAATTTTACACTAGAGACATGCATATAATACCCATAAATACCTGAGGACCTCAAACCTTCTGCCAACACAAAGGAATTCTTGTTAAAAGTACTCTCCAAAACAAAAAATTGCATCCCTTATAGGACCTGATAACACACCAGGCTGCCTTTTGAACAGCACTAAACATGTGCTGGTGGACCTCTTCCTACACCTAATCAACCTGAGCTTATCTACTGCCTTTGCCTCTAAGTTTTGGTGCACAGCAGTTGGTCATGCCACTCCACAAAGCTGGCTCCCACTAAGGACCCCAGAAATTATAGATCATCACCCTGAGTCTTATCTCACAGGCCATGGAACGGGTCATAACAGTGCTGACAAACTTCTTCTTCTTTCGGCTTTTTCCCAGTTAGGGATCACCACAGTGAATCACTTGTCCACTCATGATTGGCAGTGGAGTTTTTACGGTGTCGAGTTGCCAGCCCAACGCCCAACCTTCCACAGAAGGCACACACATGCATGCACTCACACCTAGGGCCAATTTAGGGTGTCCAATCCACCTACAGCATGTCTTTGGGATGTGGGAGGAAACCAGAGCACCGGGAGGAAAACCATGAGACTACAATGAGGACATGCAGACTCCACACAGAAGGCACCCCAGCCGAGGATCGAACCAGAGAACCTCTTGCTATGAGGCAACAACGGTAACAGCTGCACCACCGTGGCCGCCCAACAGTGCTGACAAGCTATGATATAAAACATCTTACGACTTGCCCCAGCCCAACAGTTTGGCTTTGTTAAAGGTAGATCCTGTCTGGTGAATCTGGTGAATTGTTTTGAGAAGGCAATGCAAGTTGTGGGCAGTGAGCAAATTGTTGGACAGCATACCTTGGCCTCGCCAACTCATTTGATACTATACCAAATGCCAACATTTATCAACAAGCTAAATGGACTCCAAACTGATACTTATATAGTTAGATGGACAGCAAATTGGCTGAAAGACAGAACCCACACTGTGAGAGTGGCAGGCGCATCCTCAGAGTGCAAACATGTAACCAGTGATGTACAGTAGGGATTCATGCTGGAATGTATGCTATTTAGAATATACTGTAGTTAACTATGTTTGCAGATGATAGTAAACAAGATGTTATACTTACTGTAAATCCTCTTTTGATATGCAGAAGCTACAAAGTATGCTTACAAATGTAAACAGATGATGCTTTGAAAAATGGGATAAAATTAAATACTAAAAAATGCTATAATGTTGCATTTGGAAGGCATATCCTGCACCCAGTTTATAGTATAGCAAACACCCCACTCTGATAGCAAAGATGTTGTGAGATCCCATGGGACATGGGTGGATAATTCCCTCTCCTTTGATCATCATGTTGCAACAGTGGGCAGAAAATCCTTCTGTCTGACACAACTGATTACAAAGGGCATTTCCTCTAGATCCAAGGAAAACCTTACCACACCATACTCTGCCCTGATCAGACCCATCATCAAATACAATGCCACCTTTGGGTTGCATTTTACTAAGCATATAAAGTGGTTGGAGGGACCCCAAAGATTCCTGACAAAAAGTATATGCCTGAAGAACCTGAACTACCAAGAGGCTGAAGGCATAGTTCCTATATTTAATGTCCTATAAATTTTTTAGGGACCATCTGTACCTTGCCTTACAGAACCCTATGGATCCTGCAGTCCAAGACCACTTATTTCTCCTCAAATAAAACAGCCTTGCAAACATTAGAAATAAAGATCTGAACTTGCTTCATTAAATAAACAAATCACAATGAAAAGAAAGATTTGTAATGCAATGACTACCCCTTCTCTGGAAGGATCTCCACATCAAGCGATGTGACACACTATCTTCCTTTAAGAAGGAATTAGACAATTAGATGGGTATTCCTAAATTAACCCCCCCCCCTTTGTATTACTGGCCTATTACTCCTTGAAAAAGGAGGTTTAGGTCTAAGCTTGGGTACTGGGAAGGTATAAATGGACACATGGACCAGCTGCCTTGTACATTCTGTGAGTCTAGCATTAGTGCAGGAGAGAACAACACATTGTTGCAATTTTAGCATTGTTACTTTACAGCTCTTTGGTTTTCAGGTAGTTCACAGCTGGGATACCTTCTGAAAATATTTCTACCAAACTGCAAGAAGTTAAGTCTTAGATGCAAACAGTTTTCAAATTCTAAACATTGTGGCAAAATTGCTTTATTTTTTCAGAGTAAAATGGCAGATAACTGTACCCTCTGTCTCCATAGGTTTCACTGGATGCTCAAGTTTTATCTCATACCCTAAAGGGGAACTGACAATCCTTTAAAATGCTCTTATCTGTAAATGTTGTCTGTGGGTAAGCAGTTCTGTGCATCATATTGTGGATCCAGATCCCATCCAGGATTAGCTTTCTTTCTTAGGCCTACTATTTGCCAGGATAGGCTGTTGCACCATCTCAAAATTAAATAGGATAAGACAGGTACCTGAGAATGAATAACTGAATCAATTAATTAATTAATTAACATCAAAAGTACGAAACTATAACACTAGGTGTGTTCTACAGTGTCCACTCTGATCCTCTTGAAAATGTCTGGCAATGAGTGTGTTTTTGTGTGTGTGTGTGAGTGTGTGTGTTAACCCTTGTCATTATGTAGTTCTATATAACTGTTATATCACTGAGCACCAAAAGAGATGTTTATCACAGTAAGTTGTAATATGTATTGAGTTTATTTAAAAAAATATGTAACATGTTCAAAGCTGTGTCTAGACATAGTACTACTGTAAACTGATCATTAGCATCTTCCACCTTCTCATGAGTCAAAATGTATTTATCAGGAAGATAAGTTAGACATCTACAACTCTTTTTCAGTAAAGACTTATGCAGAGTAAGTGTTAAAGGCAGTTAAATGCAAAGTATGCAATATCAGTATCATCCTGAAATCCACCAAAGAGTCATAGAAATTTAGCATAAGCAGAACCTTCTGTTCAATGAGCTGTTGAGATGTGTCAGTAGTGGAGAAAGTTCATGAGGCCAGTGTAAACTTAGGAATCAGCTAGGCCATCCCTAGAAACTATAGACTGGTCTCCCTAACTTCTGGTGGAGAAGGTGAAGGAGAATATTCCACACCTCATAACTGTACAGATTTTTGCAGAATGTCCAGATTTTTGTCTCATATTTTTGATCTGTTTTTCATAAAATTGTGGTTTTCTAACAAATCATTGGCAAGTCATTAAAGATTGAAGTCAGAAAATAATGACAGACATTTGATTTTCAAACTTCATACCCTACATAAATGCATGTTAACACAAAACCTGATATTCTATCAACATTCTAAGTTTGTAAGAGCAATATTTAATAATTGCCCCTGTTTTTAGGCCTTTGTCCCCCCATTACTTATGGCTCTGCCCAGATTTCTTGGTCAAAAAAGGTTGAGAGGTATGGAATATTCTAAAGTTAAGGCTGGTGGCATTTCTGGACTACATCTATCTTCATGACACATATTAGCATGCTCTCACTGACAAAAGGTCCTGCTAGTCCAACTTATTCAATTCTTTGAATGGGTTATGGTTAGCACACCCCGATAGATGTAATCGATCTGGAATTCACTAAGACATTTGAAGACATGCGACTTAGTCCTCTACAAAAATTTACTGATTAAGCTCATGCAGTTTAGTGGGATGTAAAGGAACTGGCAGATGGGTAGTAAAGAGATTACAAAAGAAGGCACAGAGGAGATGTTTATCAGTACTGAGGCCTGGTCCTAGTGATCCTCAATATGGTCTTGTTAGACATAGTGTTGGGCATTAAGAACAGGTTCGTCCTGTTTTAAGATGAAACGAGGAAAAAGACTGTGGTGAATGAGGCAGAAGTAAGACTAAATAGGGATTTAAGGAAGATAACTACATCTGCAAAGAAGTGGCAGTTAAAACTTGTTACTGAGAAATGCAAATTGCATTTCTTGGATGAGAAAATTGTGGGGATGCAGCACAGACTTTGATGGTTAGAACCCAAAAGATCAAGCAGGAAAAGGACCTAGGAATACAGTTAGTGCCAAAAGGATGCTTGAATGCATACTTATCCCCACAAGGGATAAGGTGAAGACTGACTCACTTTATCGGGCACTAATAAACTTTCAGCTGAAGTACTATGTCCTGCTTTGGAGGCATTACAGGGTAATGAGCGTAACCTTGTGGAAAGAGGGTAAAGTAAAGCAACAAGGCTATTTAAGGCAATGCAGTAATCAGTCAATTGCAGCAATGAAAAGAACTATTATTATGGTATTCTTTATGCGGAAATATATGCAGGAGATGGCCTAGAGAGGCGTCTGTCAAGACTGGAATGTGAAGGAAGGAAATCGAAGGATGACACTAGCAAATAAAGAGAACAAACTCTTACCTGGATTTGAGGAAGTTCTACTTCACCTAGAGAGTGGTAGATGCACATAATGGACTGCTACAGTGGGCGATGAACTGTAGCTTGACAGATGCATTCATAAGGGTATTCACACAAAGCAAAACTAAATGTTCATTTTAGTTGCACAACATACACCCATACTTGTTAACCTATTAACTTCCAAAATCAAGGCAAGGCACAAAATTGGTAGCAGTTTTTAAATAATGGCTCTGCTCACATTTTCTAAATAATAATGTTTATAAGTTTAATGTTTGGCAACATTTGTTGACTGTAACTCTTAATTTTGTGTCATGGAATAACACATTTTACAAGACAGCAAACCAACTTTTGAACTATAATCTAAAGTGCTCCTAAGAAGAAAACAAGCTGAAAAGAGTTATATTTCCAACAGTGATTAGTTTTCTGTCTGTAGCAGGTCTTCATTGAAAGAACTTGTGTTCTGTCCTTAGAAACACAAGAAGATTCCTACTATACAGCTCTGTCCTTGTTCTTTATAAGCCTAGCCAGCCCACTAATTCATGGTATATACAAGTTATCAGTATCTCAGTCCATTATTGCTACACGGCAATGAAACACCTCTTGCACATTGCTTTTATTCTTTCCTTAGTATACAGTCAGCTCCAGGCATTACACCGACCTAGGATGTTGTCTTTGAGAATGGACCCAGAAGTGAACTTTCATTTTCCTTCCACACCTACATCTTTTTCCCCAAAATAAATGCCTCACAAAATGAGCAGAGTTTTTAAGAAACAACAGCTGTCCTATTACTGAGGAAAGATACCATTGTGGTATGTTCAAAAATTCACACTCCAAGTCAAGCACAACTCTGCTCTGCTCACTGGACAAACATAATTGTCATCTTACACCCACGCCAAGCTAAATAATATACCCTGCTTACTAGTGTTATGCAGAGGCTCCCCAATCGGGAAATTAGCTGCAGTGAGTTAGCAGAAGTATCCTACTGACCACTAGTTGCAATATAGCTATGTACAGGACATATACTCGTTCTCCATCTTCCTCTGCTTTTTTTCCCTTGCCAGCACCCTTAGCAGGTGACATTTTCTATGTTATTATGATTTAAAAGTTTGGTCTTTCACACTTGCCATCCCCTGCTTCTTCTGCCTTCTTAATTTGTAATGTTTCTTCTGCAACATCTGTTTACTTACTTCTTTAAACATCCAGCTATGCGATGTATACTAGGAGGTGCTGACAGTGAGGCTTAGGGCTCTATAATCCCTCCTTAACAAAACAGATATCTGCCTGATACTACCCCACCTAAAGATGCATTTAATTTTTACTAATGTGAGAAGGAGAGGCCATTTCCCTTCATATCATCACACACTTCAACAGACAGGCTGTCAGTACTCCTCACGTTAACAATCTAGCTTTCAGTCTTCTAGATGACAATCCTGGAGTAGGAGGTGCTGCTTGCAGGGGCAGAGACAGGATTTCCAAAGAGTACTACTCCATCACTGCAAGTGTAGCACCCCACAACAAAAATTCCTGGAATAACAGTTTTAACCAAAAAATGAAGAAGGAGAAAAAAAGAAAATTATTAGCCAACTAGACATTCTGATAAAAAATCCATTTAACACAATGCATAACCATAAACTTGATAAATACTTTTAATTAAAGACTCTTTTCACAAAATAAATTGTTTTAAAGGCATACGCAATGGCATGCTTGGTGCCTGGTTACACATGTGCTTTTATCTGTATCTCTGAATGTCTGTATCATTTGCTTTTTCCTTGGTGTCCTCCCTTACTGGTTCAGTTACAGTTTGCATTATGCAGTACTGTTCCCTCATGCTCCTTTAAGTCGTACCTTCGTGACCAAGTACTGTGCATTCTGTATGTACTATTCTCATCTACCTTATTTAATTGCCCATTATCTGACAATTAATGCAGAGGACTAAGGCTGTGTATAGGGCATTAATGAGATGCTTCCTATAGCCCAGGGTTTGATATCCTCAGCCTGCATTTGCCTACTCTTTGCCCCTTAGCAAATCCCTTAGTCAGACAGGGCTCCTAGGCTAAGTCTAAAATAAGGCTCATGTGGATCACCGCTGTACCCCAGTTAACAAATGCAAATAAGTAAGTAATAAACGTAGTTTATGGTATCCACCTCTAGCCAAACCTCCAAAACTATTTTATGCCATCTTCACTAATTGTAGAGCAGGTTATTGTGTGACGACTGGATTAACAATTAGCAACCTGTCAACCAAAGCATTGGTTCCTGCAGGTTACATTAGAGAATAGTCAATTACGATAAGGGTGATCTGTATCCTCATTTAATCATTTTCAGGAAAACAATCTGGTAACAAAAGTAAATAAAAGAAAGTGAATGAAATTATCTGCAAGAATAGCCTGCAACATTTTCACAACATAATTCCTTCATGCCTGCATCTTACTAACTTACTTAAACTTATTTGGATTATTTTCATTCATAATCTGGGAAATAAATGAAAAATCAAAACAAAGTATTCATAATAAACAATTAATATAGTTAACAAAAGTAGCACAAAGGCAAATGCTCAGAATGAAACTTGGTCAGTCAAAGTACTCAGATACCAGACCAGTCATGTCTACATAGGTTTTCATGTAACACCACTATATTAATACTGTGAAGCTTGTCTGACTACCCCATTCAGCATATGCTGTTTTTTCAGTTCTTGCATTCAAGGTCTTGGTGCTCAGCTAATAAGTATTTTGGTACTGCTTTGCAAAATGTTATGCTGGGAGTCATACTTCAGGATAGATGGCCTTCTAAAATAAAGTCAAATACCTGCACCTCACTTTCACTGACTAACTTCTTTTCAAGAACCATGGCCTATACTTAATGTCTTAATATCTTCATATACCACTAGTAAGGATCTAAGATCTATGAATAAGCATATCCTTCATGAAAACAAAACATTTTATAAAACAGATGACAACACAGCCAGTACCTCCCTGACTGATGAAGGGAATATACGATGACATCAAATAATACTACCATTTAAAAAAATAAAAATATGTATAACTCACCTCAGAGCTCCAACATGTTGCACTTTGTAAAGCACCAGCCAATATTCCTATTAGCCACAGCCTCAACTGAGATCATACCACTCCACTGTGCCTGACTTTGGAGAACATCCATGATTTGGCCTCATAGTTTTGCCCTCTTCTTCATAATACTTTGATTTTCTGGAAAATTACTGAGAGGTACAGTCAGTCAGTGCTTTTGTTCAGAAAATGCATATTGATATAAAACCCATCGTTCTATTAACCTTAAATGATTTAAGGTGATATTTAAAAGTTGTTCATGACATTGGTCCTTTGTTCCCTTCATTATTTTTGGTTTTACCCAGAACTATTAAAAGAAGTTGAAAGGTACAACACTTGTCAAACAATGTACATTATGTATGTTGTTACTTTTTATAAAGTATAATTCCTAACTACTAGTCAAGTTCCACAAACTGCTCACTCCAAATATACAATTATACATAACCTTGTGTATTTCTCTCTTCATCTTTCCAGTATCCCAACCACTGTCTACCCCAGCCTAATATAAAAGTTGACTTTGCCACTTTCTCTTCTGTTACTATCTGCTTTTTTCCCTTTCTTTGACATTTTGTACCTTTGTTTTCCCTGTTCAGAGCACTTTTCATTCACTGTTATTTCTTGCTACTGAATTTGTACTTTTTGATTTCAGCCAACATATTTGTTGTATTTACAGTTGTATTATATTCAGAATATTTAACGTTTATTGTTATTTCTAATTTTTGCACATTTGTGACCTCGTTGGGCATATGTTTTGTATTTACAATCTTCAATAGTTTATAACAGTCTGTACAATTCATGATCTTTTCTATTTTACAGTTGTGTCTGTTAACTTGCATATGCACATTGTATCCCGATTCATTTATATTATCCTCTGTACCGAATCCGATTATTCTGTGCATAAAAGTAAATAAATGTTATGTTTATTTAATCTGTAACTATGGGGAGTTTCCTATGGATCCTCTCAGAAAATAGTTATAGACCTGTAGCGTTAACCTTGTCATCTAAACATAAACAAGCACATACATACATAATAAAGTTTCAGTAAAATTATACTAATATATTGTATAACTAGCTGTCAAGAAAAAAGGACCACCATATTCATAAATGTGGTGCTGTACATGGCACCTGCACAGTGTTGCTTGATTGCAGTATACAAGAACAGTGATTTATAGTTTTGCAAAACCATGGAGTAAGAGTAAACTGGAGGAGAATACATAATTTATCGACAGTATGTGTTAAACTTCAAAGCTCTACTTACTGCAAAACTGTCAGGTATAATGTAGGAAAGAATGCCCCTCTTCTTAGGCTGAGAGATTAAAATGGTGATGTCTAGAACTTTTCTTTTCAAGTCCACCTAAATGTACTTGAAGTAGTACAGCTACTGTTGACTCCAAACAGCACTCATTACAAATAATCAGTTGTTCCTTGAGTTTAGTGTTAGTATAATGCCTGAAGTCACAATTCCTGTACACATTATACAGTATCACAGATGGCTTGAGTGTTTTATTTTTGTTAGTATTGCAGTATTTCTTTTGTATAGCACAAACAATACTTTGGCATCAGGCTAGGTCCAACACAACCCACAAAATGTCAGTGTACTTTCATTTTCCATCCAAACTGCTGTACTGTACTACTGCTACAAACGATTTGCAGCTTACCTATCTAGGCTTTATGAAGTTCTGCAAAGAGTCTATATTCTTAAGTATATATCCAATGATGCGGTAAAAGATTAGGATTTCTTCATACATGTAAACCCTAGAATGTTTTATATGTTGCACTGCTTTGGTGGCCCCACTTGGAGTGTTTCACTACACAATGAAAATGTTACACATGGTTTCCTATTAAACCTGTTAATCCAATCTAGCATAGCTATCTGTGACTAAGGAATACTTGTGTCCAAACTGCATTTTACATTTGCCTTTTACAGAATGTTGGGGTGCTCCATTTCTTTTGCAGATGTACTTATTCATGTTTGCACACATTTACAACATACAACATGGATGCTAATCTTATTTCTGCAGGCAACAAACAGATGTAGGTCACCTACCTGTGTAGAGATCACTGATTTATCCATCTACAGTTGCTCCATGTACATGGCCAGAAGAGTTTCATAAAACTTTCAGCCTGCAAAGTGTACAAACTGAGGAAATGTCCAGTATGGGTTTCATCCACATTGGTGAGTTTCTGGTTTCATCTGTGTGGTGGGGACAGGGCAGGTGTGGTTATCTCACTGTGCCTATGAGCACCGAACTCAATTATGAGATATGTCATTGCATCATTTCATAAAACTGATGTTGCGGATGACTTATTTTATTGTAAAGATGATGTGCTCAGCTATGTTATGCTGGGCAGCAAGTCCCTTTTACACGGACACTGAGTGCATGTTTATGGATATCAGTGTCATATCCTCATGAATCAGTGCCCCTGTACAGGTTACCTCCATGATTCACACATTTGTGAATCACAACGGATAGAAGGGACATCACTCCTGCTCTACAATAATCCATAGAACTAGCTTACATTTGTGAAATATGTAGATCTCTGTTATGTGGTTTTGACTGTGAATCAATCTTATGCAAATGTAGACTGTCGTACCTTTCAACTGTCCATATTTTACAGAATGTCCAGATTTTTGACTCATATTTTTGGTCTGTTTCTCATAAAATTTGGGGTTTTCGGGGAAACTATCAAGGATTGAAAACACTAAATAATGACAAACGTTACTTTCTGTCTTCATATCCTTCAGCAAATGCATGCTTACTCAAAACCTGTTATTCTATCAACTTTCTAAATTTATAAGAGCAATATTGAAAATCTGTCCCTATTTTGGGGCTTTTTTTCCACAATTATTTTTGGCTGTGTCCAGATATCTTGAGTTAAGAGATTGAGAGGAATGTAAGACCATGATTATGAATCCCAGTCTGTGAGGGTCCTTAGCCTGCCTGATTACTATAAATATTCCAAGTAAATTCCATCCTCTTCTGTCACAACCTTTCAGGAATCCCAAGTTGGTTTTAAAGCATCAATAGTGTCAGCATGCTCTGTCCATTCTGTTAATTGATTTCACTTGTCAACCACCATCTTTCTCAAGATAACATTAAATCTAGTTCTACTAATTTGCTGGTCATATTACCTCCTGCTTGCCTGTTCATCTTTTCTAGAGTTTTCTTATCACTTTTCTTCTTAGTACTTTATAGGGTCTACATCATGAGATCGACAGGTGAAAATGTCGAATCTCACTTGTTTGACACCAAAATGTCAGACTCCAAGTTTCCCGAATGGCCAAAACACTGATTTCTTCCAACGGAAAGAAATTGGTTGGCGAAACACCAATGCCACACTAAAACAAACATATTTAAGTGGGGGGCTGTGTCCCTCACATGCACCCTAACTAAATATTCTAACTCCGAGACTGCACTACAGTTAAGGAAAGGGCAGGTGTCACAGAACAGCCAACCGATTTCTTTCTGTTGGAAAGAAATCGGTGTTTTGGCCGTTCGGGAAACTTGGAGTTTGACATTTTGGTATTGAACAAGTGAGAGTCAACATTTTCATCTGTCGATCTCATGGTATATACCCACTTCATATTCTCATATAATTTTTCATCTGTCTTTTTCAAATGCATAAAAAATATTGAAGTATTTTAGCCTCTCTTTATGTCATACTAAGTGTTCCCACACCCTTCTAGGCTTCTCCTACTTTACTATCTATAGCATTGTGATCTCTGCTTTTTATAAGAGCTGCAAAATTGGACACAAAACTTCACTAGTACCTAATTTGCTCCTGGAAACTTATCTCTTGCACTATGGACCACTTTCATCACAGTGGTCACATTGATGTCAGTTTTCTGTTCTATAGTTCTTTGGACTCCCCTTTGTGATTGTAGACTGGCCACTGCTGCTTGACTGCAGTTCTGTGGTACTATCCCCCCACCTAAAAAGGCCTGAAGTATGTCGGGAAACTTAGCAAAACCATTGGAGTGTTTTTGGGCTTGTGGTGAGATTGCATTGCTCCTGCACATTCACCTCTTTCAGACTCATAGTGTCCTTTCCATCTTTTCTGGTGTTATTTCTCCAACTGGCTATTCTCCCCCTTCCCCTGCCCTGCCTGCTCACATTGTTACTTTGCCTCCTGCTTCAGTGGCAAACACTGATGCAAAGAACATTTTGATTTAGACTTCTTACCTTTTTTCAATTTTCAAGCAAGCTCTTCAGTCTCTTCCATTTCTTCTTATTTTCTGTTACATATCTGAAGAAGCCCTTTTCACTATCTCTCATTCCTTAATGATCTAGTTTGCTGCCTGTTTGGAATCATCACATATCCTTTCCAGCACTGGCAGCCCCAGGTGACTTTACTTGTTAGGGAATCTTATGTTGACTAAAGCTGGTTGGTGAGCATCCACCTGCAAATAGTTCTCCTTGTTGATTGCCAATTAAGGAGAAGAGTATCCTAGCAACAGCCCAGCATTATTCACACGTGTATCTGTTTACAAACTCCCATGCTTCTCCAGGCTTTCTTCTGTATAATTCCTTGCCTTCTTGCCCAGCCATATGTTGCTTTCCTTATCCTAGCTACTGGTGGGTGTCATAGTGAAGCAGTGGTTAGCATGGTCTCCTCACACCAAGACGTTCTCTGGTTGAATTCCTGAATGGGGTTCCTTCTGTGTGGAGTCTACATGCTCTTCATGAGTTGAAATTCTGGGTACTCTTGCTTTCTCCCAGGTCCAATGGTATGCAGTAGCTTGATTCATGACTCTAAAGTCTCCCTGTGTAATGTGGAAGAAAGGTCTGGCAATCTACGTCTGCTCTCCCCTTGCCTAGTAAACTCCATGGATGGAGAAGAAGGATGTTCATGGAGTCTGTCCAGAAATCAGATGTGACTTGCAAGCTTGGATGGATGGAATTACTCTACAGAGTATCCCCCAAATTTTCAGTACCAGACTTATTCTGATTCCTGTCTGGTTTAACATTAACTTGAAAGTCTATGAAAGTTTTCTAAACTTGTTAAATACATTCTGCTGAAATTACATGATGGTTAATTACGGACTTGTGTTATGAAGTACGTGCTGTTTAAAAAAAAGCAACTTCAAAGTCTGTGCTGAACTGTTTTTGTTAGCAAAGACATAAAATATAACCTGTATTTGTTGATTACATCGTGTTAAACATAAAGCTTCTTAATTGCAAACTTGCGTTTTAGTTATGGTTTATACAACCACTCTTTACGTGGCATACATAAATGCATGTAATTACCCTGTGAAGAGTTTTCTTTGACACACATAATTCACACTCAATACTGCAGCCAATCATATTGACTACCACTACTGATGACCCTGGCTAACATCAGGACAATCAGAATGTCACTAATCTTTTCTAGTAAGTGACATCTCAACCAGACCAAAATAATCAATGGCTGAGTACAGATTTAATCCCAGTCATGTCCTACCGACATCTCTACTTAGTCTTGTAAATGTACACATTTTTCTTCACAGTCCAGATTATCTGTACATAACTATTCACCTGCTGCTACAGTGCTATTGTGTTTGTCACTGGTGTGCAGTTGCTTCCAAACAACTGACTGATGGGGTGGAAAGGGTAGTACTGGAGAGGGGATAAAAACTGGACTATCTCCAAACGGAAGTTTGAGTTCAGAAATCTGGCTGCTTTTTCTAAACCTAGTTTCACTGTCTCAGAGCCCAAGAGATATCTTACATACACATAATAAGAGTGGGATGTATTTAGGCTATACGTTTGGGATGGCACGTGTTTTATTTTGTTTAAAAAAAAGCACAAACTAACTAATTACTGCAGCCAGATCTGCAGGAGTAAATAAATCATAAACTCCTGATCAATTTAGCATGGGGAAAACATCATGCAGTGAGTCTGAGGCCATGCTTTAAATTCATAAATGAGAGAGTGAAGCAAGAGAATATCATTCAGGTATAATATTTTTCAGCTTGGCATGTGCCCTGGTGTGCCATGCTGTAGGGCTGCCATACCCTCCATTGATTCTCTCCCTTTTGTTCTAGTCCTGATATGTAGAGCCAAACCATTTTTTAATTCCTTTTACCTTTGCAAGCTTTTTTAACTCTTTCTGCCACTTTTCATATAATTCTTTTTTATTGTGTTTCATAATTCTCCCACTCATTTATTTTCTAAACACCTTCTCTATCCTCCATTTGTAAATCACACAGTTCTGTCACAGTCTCCTTCCTTGTAGTCTCAGACCTTGGTCTTTGTCACATCCCCCAACACTTCCCTGGCAGGACAGAATCATGCTGTTATGTTCTCAATACTGATTACTTTAAAAATCAGAAGCCACCAGGTGAGATAGAAGATGTCTGATGAAATGTTTTGTGTTCTATCTAAAGGTACTAAATTTGTACCAACTAAGATACCGGAACTTGCTGATATCATACTAGATGTAAAAAAGTTTATTCGTAAGTTAAATTTAAGGGTGTATTTTTCTGAAAATTCTTCTAATAAGAAAAATGTTAATTCTGACTTAATTGATGATGAACTAATGAGTTTGAGTATCTATGAATTTGATGGAATGTTGTTTGATGAAGCTAATGATGATGAATCTGATATGGCACATTGTGATGAGACCAATCATGGTGATGACAATTTTGGAGCAGGTTATGGTCGAATTGAGGTTCCAAGCTTTACTAGTGTTAGCAAATTTTCCCCTCCAAAAGTTTCTTTAGCAATCAATGCATTTGAACTTGTAGTATGTTCTTGCCTTGAGAAAAGATATGAGGAATTTTGTAGAGTAAATAAAGAGTTTAATTTGAATAAGATGGAATGGTTGGCCCTTAAAGAGTTGAGGTCGAATTTGGGAAACATAACTATAAGGCAAGCTGATAAGGGAGGAAACTGGGTAATTATGGATACCATGAAATATGAAGGTATTGTTAGTGCTATGTTGGAAGATGATACATATGTCAAATTAAACAAAAATCCCCTTAAGCAATTTTCAGAGGAACTGATGGAACAATTGGAAAGAGGAGAGAGGTTAGGTTTTCTTTCTAGTAAAGATATTAAGAAGTTAATAGTTATGGAATCTCGTCATCCATATTTCTATATCATCCCGAAAATTCACAAAAGCATGACCAACCCCCCTGGGAGACCTATAATTTCAGGTATTGGCTCTTATCTTGAAAGGGTAAATAAATTTTTGGATTTTCAGTTTAAGGAATATTTGCCTAAAGTTGTTTCGCATGTAAAAAATACACAGGATGTGTGTTTAGCATTACAGGGCTTGAAATGGGAACAGAATTATTACTGGGTGACAGTTGATGTTTCAGCCTTATATACCAACATTGGGAAAAGATGGGGCCTTGAAGCTATGCAGAAAATAATGGGAGAGGGGCCACGTACCACATTTTTGGTAGGTTTGTTAGAGTTTAGCCTTACACATAATTATTTTGTATGGAACAGGGATTTTTTTCTACAGAAAAAAGGAACAGTGATGGGTGCAGCCTTCGCACCCGCTTATGCTGTGATTTATATGGGTGAATTTGAAAAATAATTTATGTTTCAGTGTGAGTTTTTTGTAAACAATGTTGTTTTCTACAAACGCTTCATTGATGACCTCATTTTTGTTTGTAAAGGTGAAACGTATGTTTGAAAAATTCATGACAAGTTTGAATGCTAACACTCATGGGTTACAATTTACTGCACAATATTCTCCATGTAATATTTCCTTTTTGGATGTGGAATTTTACATAGGAAAGGAGAATATAGTACAATTTAAATCTTTTAGGAAACCTTCAGCAGTAAATAATTTTTTGCATGCAACCGGCATGCATCCACCTCACTTGATTAGGGCTTTACCAGAGGGGGAATTTAAAAGAATTTTGAGAAACACTTCTGAGGTCGATTTATGGGAGGATGCTTGTGAAGAAATTGTCACTAGGTTAACGTCCAGAGGATATGATAACATCAGTCTTCTAAATATTAAAGATAGAGCATGCCAAACCAGGAAGTCTGGGGGGGTAGATACCATAAGAAATATTTTCATGTGCCAAATAGTCCAGTTGAAGAGAAGATATTTTTTGTATCTAGATTTTCAAATTTTTCTTTAATGGTCGAACAAGTTGTGAGGGAATTTTGGCACATGGTGAGTGATGATTTAAATGCGGGACATTTATTTCCGAAACATATTACGTTCTCTTATGGAAGATACTCGAATTTGAAAGAATTGTTAAACAGGAAATTAATTAAGTCTGTTGATGGGGATGTTGGGATGCATCGTTGTGGTCGATGCTCGGCGTGTGTGAAAGTTAAAAATATGCACGGACTAAAAATTAATGGTAAAAGATATTTTGCATTTGAAAAATTTGATTGTCAGTCAGTAGGAATTGTGTATATTTTGGGATGTAATTGCAATACACCGTTATGGTATATTGGGCAAACTACGAGAAAGGTCAAAGTGCGCATCTTGGAACATTTAGGGGATATAAGAAGGGGGAACATGGAGAGTCCAGTGGCCTCTCATTTTATTAATGCACACAATGGGAAGGTGGATGGCTTTCTATTTAGTGTGCTGGCTAGACCCCATACATATGTAGACAACTTCAAAAGTGCACTTTGTAGATTAGAACACAAAATGATTTTGGGTTACCACACTTTATACCCCAGGGGAATGAATTTAAAAAGTGGGCTTGCATTATGAAATTTTGAATATTTATGCATTTAATGTTGTAAAAAGATTTGAATGTTTCTTTAAAATAGGTAAATTATATATGATATATTTAATGCATTTGGTACTTTGCTACTTGTAGTATTAATTTATGGTTTCAGTAGTAATAAATAACTATTTATAAGAAAAAATGCATGTATTTAACATTTGGAATGTACATTTGATACTTGTATTTAATGTTAGGAGTTATAATCAAATTAAATTAAAAGCTTAATGAATTAATTGATTAATTGAGAAGCATTTAAAAGGAAGATACAGCTTGATGATAATTGTTCCATGAAGGCGAATTGCCGAGGTACCAGAACTTGTGCTGTGTTATGGAATAAAGAAACCTTCCTTCTATCTTACCTGGTGGCTTCTGATTTTTAAAGTGTTTGGATTTTTTTTTTTTTTTTTTGTGTGGTGGTACGTGTTTTTTCTATGTTCTCAATACTGCCCGGTGGTGCCCTGACCTGTAGAGCTGCCCATACTTTCTACTACACTGAAAATGACTTATGTTTAAACCTTCTAGGCAGAGAATCTAATTCAGACTGTTATTCTACCTAACTTGGATGGTGGAAATACTTCAGTGTACCTCTGGTACATTGATGCATCTCCCCATAATCACCATCTTATTTCCAGTTCACATCTTTACTCTGTTCTTGACTAGCTCATGACCCCTTACACTTGCATTAGGTGGTCAGTAAATGGTGTCATTGTATGTGTTCCTATCTTTGGCTGCAACCAGCTTTATTGCAAGGTGGATTACATTTGGTTCTTTGCCTTCCCTAACCTGATGCTTTTGAGGTATTTATTCCACACTGATTATTCCTGTCCTTTTCTCCACATCTTCTATCACCTCCTCCAGTCATTTCCTTAGGTATACTACAACCCCTCTTCCAATGTTGATTACGTTTCCTTTCTTATGCACCCTGCACCCAGGTATCACCATGTCTCATCTCATCTTGTCATTCATCCAGGTTTAAACTATCCCAAGCACATCAACCTGAGTCCCAACTGTTAATGCATTCAGCTCACCCATCCTCATGATGATGTCCATGTGTCTTCATTACAGTTTCACCACCTTTTTGTCCCTTCTTCTCCTGTTTTTTCATGTGATTCTAGGCCTCCTTCTGATCTGTATTCCTTTTGCCTGTCCTTCTAGTCTCCTCATTCTTCCTGACAACAGTTTGGCCCTTTTCTCTTGCACCTCAATTTCTACATTCCTCATCTGTCTAACTGCCACATTCATGATACTCTTTTTCTTTCCTACATCACATCCTTTCTGAGTGTAACTAATTTAATACAATCTCTTATTCTTCCTGCCTGCCCAGTTTATGACTTATTTCTAGGCCCTCTCTCTCTCTCTCTCTCTGTATTGCCCAACTAACAGCCTTTGCTTCCTTCTCTTTTATTCCTTTGCTAAATTGCTTTCTTCCTCTATTTTTTATTCCTTAACCTCTTCAACATCACCCTTTTTATACCTTGTCCTGCATTTCCTAAACACCTTTCATACCCAAGTCCTGTCCCATCTCTATCTAAAGACACAGATATCCCAATGCATTTTTATCTTTGTTTCAGCAGCGCAGTTCTAGGGGACTAAGTTGGAGCTTCTCTGTGCTGAACAGTTCCTTATTCAATATGATTTGCTCATAAAGACTGTAAGATGCTGGCAGAAAAAAAACACTACAACCACTGTTACTAATATACCATGACATGAAATTATAAAATCCAAACTAAAGAGAAGGCATTTAGAAAACAATACAAATATGTTACTGCTGCCTTCTACAGCTTTGAAGCTCCATATTGAATACACTCTATATGCATCATGTTATGCACTACTGTGGTTTTAACTACAACTAAATAGTTTGAAATACTAAGCTTGTAAAAAATTACATGGGACCTACCTTGCCTGTTCCCCTTGGTATTTAGTAGGTTAGGGTGTTCTTAAAAGCTGTTGTGGGTCCCTCTTCAAAACATCTGTTAATTGAATCTGTAGCAAAAAATGCAATGTTTTGTTTAGACAAAGTAGAAGGAAGACAGGGAACCCATTATGGCTAACATTTTTTATTTGTTATTACAACTAAACACTTGTCAGTTCACTATAACCCACTGAGTCTCCCACCCTGCATTTTACGGTGATCATAATATGCTGTTTTCTCTGGTAGTATTATTTTAACATCCACATCCACTGTAACTAACCACAGCCAACCTCTGTGAACCAGACTGGGCTGACAATTTTGACATCTCAGTACTTCGCACCACTAGGGTTTCAGGATAAACCCACATTGCCACACCATGGATTGAAGGTCCCAACTAGCCGCTCATGAAGTAAAACATTTAATCCACTGATCTGCATACTTTACTTAAAATACTTGTGTGTGTGTATATATATATATATATATACATATATATATATATATATATATATATATATATATATATCAAAGTGTATGTGTGTGTGTGTGTGTGTGTGTGTGTGTGTGTGTGTATATATATATATATATATATATATATATATATATTTGTATTTTTTTTTTAATTAATTAATTTATTTATTCATTTATTTTTTATTTATGAGGTGGGCCATGTAGAAAGCCTTCAGTACAACTGAGGCAACATGGTGGTCCAAAGTGAGGTTGCTATCAACCTTGGTGCTCAAGTCCCTCACAACCGATTGCATACTTAGTGCATTGTTATTAATGTGATAATTAGTGGGGATGTCATTTTTCCCAAAGTGCATAATGATGCATTTCTTGGCATTCAGTTTCAGGCCATGCTTCTGGCACCAGTCATTAGTCTGAGTAAGGCCATCTTAGAGGATGTTCACATCACTAGGGGAATTTAAGACAGTGACAGCTTGCAATCATCTGCAAACCTGGTCAGCCACAGACCACTGATTTTGGCTTGCACCTCAGAAAAGTATATCCCAAATAGTAGAGGCCCCAAGACTGATCCTTGGGGTACATCACTCGTTGCAGGTCTACTACTAGAGGTGGCTTCACTTACTTTGATTGAGTGAGTTCTATCAATGAGCCAGTTAGCTACCCATCTGGTAACATACAGGTTGATGCCTAGCTGGGAGAATTTATCTATTATGCCAGAGTGGGGAATAGTGTCAAAGGCTTTGGCTAGGTCAAGGTAGGCAGTGTGCACCATCTTCCCCTTGCCCATGGCTTCAGAGACTGTTTCGAAGGAGTCAGCCAAGTTTAACAGACATAATCCCCCTTCGACAAAACCAAACTGTGTGGGGTCAAGCATTTGGAGGTTGCCCATGTCCTTGTTTATAAGGTCCAAAATAATGCATGCCATGGCCTTGTGGATCAGGCTAGTTAGGCTGATGGGCCTATAACTACCTGTGTCAGTGGATGCTCCATCTTTGTGTAAAGGAATGACATTCAGCTGAGATAAAGCCGGTGCTCAGACTTTGGTTGAATAGGGTGTCTAATGGAGTTGAGAGCTCATGACTGTAGGATACAGCCAGGGATGTTATTGGGTCTCATGGAGACTGTATTTTTTGCCTTTGAGAGGGCATTAAGGACTTGCTCCCTGTTGATGAGGGAGGGGGGCAGGTGTTGGGGATGTTCTGGTTTACTGATGGGAGGACGGGGGGAGGGGGTGAAGTTTTCACTGAAACTGCCTGCCAGCAGGTTGGCTATATCTATGGGATTTCTGTATGTGGTGTTACTGACCACCAGTTCAGAGCAGATTTGTGTGTTACCTTTGAGATTGTGGACATATGTGAAGAAGGCCTTGTGATTGTCCTTAGTGGATGTGGCCAATTTGGACTCGAAGATAGACTTAGAGGATTTCACCAGTGAACTTATTTGCTTGTTCAGACAAACCAGAGATTGCTTCCAACTTGGCATCTGCTTCTTCTTGGTTCTGGACATCAATATTTTCCTTTTATTATAGAGTTTGTTTATTGCTGCTGTCCACCAGACAGGTTTACTCTTCCTTGAGGAAGATGATTTGGTCCTGTCAGGTATTGCTGAGACAATACAACTATGTAGGTGCTCATATAGTTTTTTGGTGTAGACTTGGACATTAGTGATAGTTCCAACTGAAAGGAAAGTGGTTTTGAAGCTGCTTATACCTGCTCTGAGAAGATTGTAGTCAGCTTTGGAAACGTTTTTTCATTTGAACATGATTGGGGGGGGGGGTTGTGACTTGCTTTATGGTCTGATCTTACCAAGGAGGATGACACTGTAGTGGCACTACAGTGGCTACTCATGTTGGTTCGGACCAGGTCCAGGATATTTTCACATTTTGCAGGGATGTCGACCAGCTGATCCAATGCATTGGCATTGATGAAGTCGAGAAATTTCTGAGCATTCATGTTTGGGCTAGAAAAGGTTTTCCACTCTATCGTTGGGTAGTTAAAGTCACCCAGGATCAGGGTAGAGGGTTGAATCTTGATGGATTCAAGTAAGTCCAGATAGGTGGAGGGGCATGCTGAGTCATGGTTGGAGGTCTGTAGCTAGCTTTGATTTGAATAGGTGTTTTATCAACAGTTAACTGTACTTGGAGTGTCTCCTATGTGTCATACCATTTGACCAGCCTGGAGGTGTGTATGTCTTTGATAAATTGAAACTCCACCTCCTTTGGCTTTGTAACCCTCTGTTTGGGATGTGAAAGGATGGTAGGATGAGTAACCTGGTAAGGATGGTGTGCTCTCCACAGTTTTGAACCAAGTTTCAGTGACTGCACAAATGTCAGCATCCTCCAGGGCAAATAATGCTTGCAATGAGTGCAGTTTCATGTTAAGACTCCTAACAATCAGCAGCATGACCCTTAAATTTCATTTAGAAGAATTTTTCATGTTGGTAATTTTGTGCTTATGACTTTGCCTAAAAAGGCACTATGGAGGAGGCAAGAGTCTTTGCCAGAAGCTTGAAGCCCAGGGGAGACAGAAGAAGGCCATCTCTGGCAAAGCATTGTGGTCTGTCAGTCATGTCCTCCCAGGCTGTCAGGTACTGGATCCCCTTGGAATGACACCAGAAACTAAGCCAATTGTTAAAGTCAATCATTTTCTGTTTGTACTGAGGCATCATTTTGGGTGATGTTAGGATGCTGCTTAAGGCTAGGGACATACCTGCCTGGTACACATATTCAGCAAGCTCAATCATGTCTCTCTTCATACAGTCCAGAGAGGTATGTCTCAAGTTATTCACACCAACACGGACTATGACACAATCATAACAGTACCTGTTGTTAAGAGACTTGAGTGTGTGCGTGATATGGTGGATTCTAGCACCTGACAAGCAACTTACCTTGACTTTCTCCTTGTCTAGCCAGATGAGGGGCACATTGGTGTGTCTCACGATAGAGTGTCTTATGACTAGTATGTTGAGTTTGTAGCTGGGCCTTAGAGCCTGTGAGACACAGACCTGTGTACTATGTGTGATGCCTGGTGCTGTGGGTTGTGATGTGCTTGTGTGTTTTTGTTTCATTTACTTCCTCATCCTCCTTACCCTTTGTCTCTGGTGGTTGGGATGCAGTGTCTTTTCATCATTCCTACATATTTTTCCTCCTAACGTTATGATCAGTGTACTGACAATGGATCTCACGTTTCCTATTTCAGCTATTCCATCACATCTGATCTCTTCTGTGTCTTATATTGCAAATACTGCCACTCCTTCCAAAAAATGTTTTAAAATCATATCAGAACATATATTACTTTGCCATGGGATACCAGATAGGTTTTCTACTGAAATATAAATCCCCGTTAAGAGAAAAAATGTAATTTTTCCATACTTATCCATTTCCATACTTCTATTTTATCTATGGCTCCTAGTCTTCTTTCTTCAGTAATGCTTTATAGGTTCATAGCTAAGTACTAGGTTAGCTGCACTTCAGGGCTATTTTAAGCCTAGCCAGATTTCCTTTTTGTGCTCAAATAAACCTATTACATTTGGATAGAGATTGGCCTTACCTATCCCATGGCTGATAATTACATATTACCTCTAATGAGAATAACTGGGAATCTACCATAGAAACTTTTAGGGGATCCATGCATGGGATAAAGCATTTATGAGCTGCCTCTGTCCATTAGTTGTACAGGGGGCAGTAACTGGGTAAATTTTCTGTTTCCCATTCATACATCTTTGGACAGGGGTGACTTTTGTTTTGCATGGATGTGCAGTCTGTTCCAGAGCTGCTGTATCCTCTGTGAGAAATACCTGTCCCTCCAAACCATTCTGTTGATGTC
Source organism: Protopterus annectens (assembly GCF_019279795.1). Lineage (NCBI taxonomy): Eukaryota > Metazoa > Chordata > Ceratodontiformes > Protopteridae > Protopterus > Protopterus annectens. The sequence goes on along the minus strand of NC_056733.1, from coordinate 1,777,342,078 downwards.
GCTCAAGAGACTTAGATCTCTAGGAAGAATATTTCTGATGCTATTTGACTTGCTGATGTGCACTAAATCCATCAGTACTGGGTCTGAGGATTCCTTGTATGCCAGACACAGGTCTCCTCTTAGCAATCTGTAGGATACAGAGTATAGTGTCAGGGTGTTGAGTTAGTCCATGTAAGGCATGTTCTTTATTCCTTAAATCCTTTTAATAAGGTGTCTCTGTGGCCATTCCAGTTGTTGAATGTGTTTAGACATATTTATGCCAAAGGGGCATTATAAAGAGGGTATTATATTCAATGATTGGTCTAATGATCTGAGTAAAGGTGGACAATGACTACTCTAGATCTAGACACAATCCTGTTGTTTATAAGCTGTGTAATATAGAAGGACTTTTTTACAACAATGGGCACAGCATATTGGTCTAAAGTTAGGTCACTCTCCACATAAGTTCTCAATCCTGAACAAGTGGATCAACTCTTAGGGGTGTGTTTTTAATGTGATAGTGCCCTGGGATAAATGACTTCTCAAAGGATACAGTAATACATTAATTGGCATTTAGGTTCAGACCATGATTTTGGCACCAGTTATTTATTTGGGATAAACTTTCCTGCAAAATAGCTAGGTAATTTGGGATTAAATGACTGCTTCTGGCTTGCAGTTATCTACAAACGTATTTATCTAGAGCCCTTTGATATTGGTTTTTACTTCAGAAAAGTAACTGGTGACTGGTTTCATTGTGGAGATAACTTCCACTGTTTTGATTATCTGTGTCCTATCTGTGAGCCAGTTGGCAATCAAACAGGTAACATTGGGGTTTATTCCGTTTATTTAGCTTTTCTACTATACCTGAGTGAGGCATTGTGTCAAAAGTCTTTGCCAGGTCGAGGTATGTAGTGTGTACCATTTTGCATTCATTCATTGTTTTGGTGACCTTTTCAAAAAAATCCACCAAGTTGAGTAAGTATGACCTGCCCTTAATGAATCCTAGCTGGAATGAGTCCAGAGATTAGAGGATCCCTATGTTCTGATTGACTAGAACCATGATAAGTCTTTCCATGGCTTTGCATATGAGGCTGGTCAGACGTATGGGTCTGTAATTGCCTGGTCCGTAGAAAGCCCTCCCTAATGCAGGGGAATGAATGTAGCTGTTATGCCTTCGTTTGGTACAAAACTTGTATGGATGCTGAGACTAAGGAGTGTTGTTAAGGGTGTGGCTAAATCATACTGCATGCTATTTAAGGTACGTCCAGGGGTATTGTCAGGACTTGCTGACGCAGTATTTGTAGCATCTGATGGCACTTTTAGACTTTGTCTTGTGGGACAGCTGAAGGCGAGACAGTTTCAAGTATATCATGATGCTGTTCATTATGACAGCTCCAGCATGCAAATAGTACATAAACAAATCTGATAAAACAAGTCAACAGTCAACTGATTTTGCCTATGAGTTGCTATTTCTTCTACTTAGTTATTGCTCTGTAGTGTAGTTTTACTTTTTCATTGTTAGTTGAGACTTCATACTTGAGTCTAATAATGAGAGTGAGTATATATTTAGAGCTCTAATATGCATAAAAACATAATTTTAGTCAGTTGTACATTTTATATAAATGCGTGTGTGTGTTTATACACATGCAAGTGCACACATGTTTGTGTTGGTGGGTGGGTGTGTTTGTGTGCACTCACATGCAGGCATGCATGTGCATGTGACCATAGATGGTCTTAAAATAAATGAAAGTAGAAATAGTAAGTTCACACAAGTATTCATCTTAATTTACTTCAGTTTTTCAGCGATTGTTTCCCCAAGTGTCATCATTTAAAAAAGCTGGCAATACACTAATAAAACCTTTTCAAGTCTGAAGTACCTCCCTGAGTGCCTTCACTTTGGAAAAGATTGAAATAGTATAACAAGACTTTCCAAACCATCAGCTGTACAATACTGTAAATATAATTAATAAAATTAAAAACAATTCTTGATTTTGCTATACTACCAGTGATATGATCTATGCAGCCACAGATACTATATCCTTCTTCTGTTAATATATATATGTGTATGTGAATGTACAGGGTGTCACTTTTTTTTTGAGACCCGTTTCTTCAAATTTCAGTAATTCAGCTAAATGTTGATATTAAATTCCTTAAATGATGCAAATTATCAGCAAAGTATGGGTTGGACTAATTTGACAGTTTATGTGAGTGTTTGTGTTTTTTTCTGTTCAGTTATACTGTTAAATATTTGGCACAGTATTTGGTTTGCTCAAGATCAGATTGCATTGGGGTAAAGGAATTTTTAAAAACTGTGGGGTGAGAGTAGGTGTAGAGGGGATTGCTCCCTTCAAAAACTCTATTTTGGTTTCTTTTTTTTTCTTTTTTTCACTTTTCTGTGCATTATATTGCTTCAGTGTAGCCCTTACAATTCAATGGTTTGTGTTCAATGATTTGAATTCTCAATATATCTGAATACTGAAGAACAGAAAGCTCCAATGTAGTGCATGCTCTTGTACTCTCTGATATATATATATATATATATATATATATATATATATATCCTTCCATTTTGCATTTTTGTCACATGGTTTATATAAATAACAATAACAATACTTAATAAATATCTCATTGGATAACTGGGACAATATTTTGACAGAAAAGGAGAAATATTGGATCATACATTTGGGTGCATTATTCCCGCCAGGTATTAATGATCACCTATAATACATTTCTTGTGATATATATCTATGCATTATTATGATGGATATATCCTATATAACATAGATTATTATATCAACAATTATCCAATGAGATATTTATTAAGTATTGTTATTTATATATGAAATAATTTGTTTCATATATTTAAATTTGAGTCTGATAAGGTGAAAATATTTTTGTGTATTTTATTTTTATTTTTATTTTTATTTTTCATTATTTCATGTATTTATGTTTTTTTATATATATTAATTGATATATATACATGTAGGGCATTGTGTCAGCCCATATATGTTTAAATAATACTAAGGTATATTCACAATATGGATGCAGGGCTTATTTAATATTAAGAAAATATGTTTGAGTTTTGATTGGTCTCTAATGTTGACTGATACTATAAAAGGAAATCAGATGTTGTGGTTGGCTTTTTCATTATTTTTAGCTCCACTGAAGAAGGGGAACCGAAACCGGTTTGGAGCAGGATATATTTATATATCCTATGTGCATTTGTCAATAAAATGATTTTGGAACAGTACTTGCTGGCCGTTGTGTTACTTGCGTGGATTAAGTTTATCTCTGGGTTGTTTGTAAACCCCTTGAATATATATTTTTTAGGACCAAGCATACATGCCTGTTTTCTTTGACTAACCCTCCTGATTGTATTAAATTATAGACCTTGTATAATATAGCAGCACTTATTCGATTGTGTTTTAAAGTTGTAGTTTTGAACATTTTTTTCCATTAAGCAATGTAGCAAACTGTAACAACCAATAATAATGAAACTACCCATTTCAGAACATTTCAATCATAGGAGGCCACGCAAACTACATTACACTCTACTGATATCAGTCAATATACACAATCTCTGCAAAAGTAAAAGTCTTCTGAATAATTCCAATTTAAAGAGATCTGTAACTAATAAAGAGATTACTGCTGGCAAACAACTTTACATTTCAGTGTTTCATCAATAAATTCAGTGCCTGCTGCCCTTGAAGAATAAATTGCATATGTTACATTTAAAAATGGTAAGCTTGTAAGATAGCAATAGGTAATGACTGGCAAACTGACAATATGTTCATAGTTGCTAGGTATCTCATCCAAAGGAGGACACCTTTGGTGGTACTGTACACCCATCCCACTCCCTTAAAATGCACTGCAGTATCAGAAATCCATCTAGATAGTGAGGGAGTAGAACCTACAGTCTTCTATACCAAAAGCAAGTATACTATGTTTGCTGCTATTAACTCGGCCTTCAAACTGTATAGCACAAACACTGATGGCCATTTGTTAAAGGAAACTGTTGCACATTGAAAGCAGACTTAGCACAAGCATCATTAAACTTCCCTTTTCTTGAAACTCACAATTCCTTGAAAAATGCACCAAAACTCTTAAAATACCTCTCAAATTTTTAGCATAAGAAATCTGGAAAAGCTTAAGATAATGGGGAACAAAGGCCAAAAATCAGGGACACTTTTAATTCCTGCTCTGATAAACTTAGAAAGTTTCTGGAATAACATGTTTTGCATCAGCATGGATTGTATGATGGATAAAAAGTCTGCAATCTAAATATCTGTCATTATTTAGTGGCTTCAGTCCTTAATGATTTACCAGAAAAACGTAATTTTTTATGAGAAACAGATCAAAATATGAAGGAAAAATTTAGACGTTCTGCAAAAAATCTGACCAGTTGAGAGGTATGACTTAAGTAGTCTGATAGTTGGATTCAGGCTCTTGTTTCCTGTAACCAAAGTACAGGGTTTGAGCCTCAGCAAATTAATTAACTAACTTGCCATCCCTAACTAGGGTATCACACACACGCACACACACACACACACACACACACACACACACACACACACACACACACACACACACACACACACACACACACAACCCCCTACCCCTTACTGGTGTCTCCAGAATGAATGTCTATTTTGTCTGAAGGAGAAAAAGAACTTTAATCCAAGCAAGCAACTTTAAATTCTCCATGCAGAAAAGAACAGGCAGCAGCAACAAATGCATATATTGACACACACAGATGCAGAGTACATTGTTATAAAAGAACACTGCTAAAAACACACAGACATGTATTTTTTTTTAATTAAATGTTATGTCAGCCCTCTGGCCAATGAGGTCCCCCCAGCCAATGGGCCGTAGGCAACTCCCTAGGTCACCTATGACTGGATCCAGCTCTGCCCATCCCCCTCTGATAAACATCATAAATGGAAACATAATATTCACTGAGACAGTCATACAGTAAAAAAATAATGTCTTAATGGTGAGAAGGTATTAGTGTAGAGTAATCTAAATATTAAAGTTGTTATGGTCAGGGTTGCCCTGCTTTGGGAAACTACAGGTAGCACAATAATTTTGTTTAACAAAGCTGTACTCTGATAATGCAGTGGCCCTTAGAAATAAAGAAATAATCTATACAGCATAAACCTACTTGCCTCAATTAGTAAGTAATTTTAAAGCCATTATTTTATAGATGTTAGATAAACAGTATCTGAAATATTCACCATGGTCAGGATTCATATTAGTGCGTCCTATTATTTTCAGCATCTAAGAGTTTACATCTTCTAAAAATGAAAACTGAATAGGAAGCAGGCTATGAGAATTATAAACTTCTTAGTCCAAAGGACTGCAATATATATAAATTTTAATATTTTAAAGTTGCATTTACTTTAGTCCCATGGAAAATGTCAGTGTATGTGCCTGAAATATTCCAGAACATTCTGTAAGCTTGGCTGAGCATCCAATTTACATATTCATCATTTGTCTTGACAACTTGCACATGGCAAGAATGTCCCTTTATCAGATCATTTAGTATGTTTTAATCATCTTGTCAGCTAAGCAGAACAATTTACTGTTGTGAGTGACTATATGTTAAACCAGCCCTTTTTGGGTCATTTTTTTCTTTCTTTCTTTCTTTTTTTTTTTTTTTTTTTTTTTGCTGTGTGGTTGTTTACCAGTTCAGTTTTTCATTAAACAGTGAAGTTCAGACTCTTAAGGTCATACTAAAGCACAGAGCTTGTTAACTGAAGGCACATAAAATCAGCTGTTGCTTAGTCTGTTTTATTTCTAAGGTCATACTTTATAACCCCATACTCAGAATGATATCAATAACTTAATAAAATATTTCCTTATATAAAATTGAAACAAAAGCTTTCTTATTCAGTATGTTTGAAATGGACTTATGAAAATCACAGAATTGGCATGTCCAGTGAAAGCTAAGAGAAATCACATGAACTAGTGAAGCATGATAAACCTAAGAAACTGGTTGAAGTTTGATCCAGCTAGGATGCAGATGTGGATTGTAGAGCCATGATGTTGAGGAATGAGTTGTACCTTGGATGAACACTGTGCTCCATCTATCTGGGTAGCTCTGATTTGTACAATTGAGATAATGCTGTAACTGATGTTGACCTAATTTTTGTTGTTTTCTATCTAAAACACACGTGTTACTGTTCATTGGAGGTTGGGTGTCGAGTTGGCACTTCGGCATTATAAAAATCTACTGCCAATCATTAGTGGACTGGAGTTCCGCTGTGGCGACCTCTAACCGCGAAAAGACGAAAGAAGAAGAACAGCTTACTTTTGCCTAGAGTTTTAGGAACATTTATAATAGTGCTGTAGGATTATTCTTGTGAGAGAAGATGATAGTGTTGCTGGTCTGCAAGTTTAATAATTTGGCTTAGTAATATGTTGTTTTCTGATTGGCTACTTGCTTTTTCTTGGACAAGACATGGGAAGTACTTATGTTATTTTTTTTGTATATATACGACACACTGTGTTACTGTTTTGCTAATTTTGAATATGGCTTACATTGCATAGTATTTAGGGTTATTTTAGAACATTGCTGTAGTATGTAGTTATCTTGTTAGCAACAAGCTGTCCTTGCCCACTAGGCATCCACTGTTGTTAAGAAACCTTCTATTTATCTCCCCTAATTGCCAACAGTATTTACTCCAACACCATTGACATTATCATACTTTTCTGTTCCTTCCTTATTAGGCTCATGATTTAGGCAATGTCAGTACTGCCTTCGCTCTTATTACCACTCCAACTAGCATAATAAAAATCTTTTTCAAAAACTTGAACCCATCTCTGTTGCAGCAGATAACCTTCCAATGGAATATCTCAAAATAGCTGCAGATGCCGTTACATATCCAGTATCTACAGTTATACACTGCTCTCTCCAAGAAGCTACAGTGGCAAAACTATGGAAACAATCCTACGTTACATAAAGGTGGAAAGTTTCTTCAGTTGGCGAACTACAGACCTATAATTTTGTCCCTCTATCGAAAATACTTGAAAAGTGAGTTCACCTACAGTGGATCAACTACCCAACAGAGAACAAGTTTTTTTCCACAACACATCATGGACTTAAACCAGGCCACATCACAAGAACAGCATTACAAACTTTCATAAAATATGCTCATGAAAGACAAATTCAAGGATAAATGGATGCATCCCTATTTCTAAACCTATCCCAAACATTTTATACAGTTTCATATCCAATATTATTACCTAAATTCACAGAACTGAGCATCACAAACAATACAGTCAACAGTTTAAAAGTTACTTTAGCCACCAAGCACAGTGTGTATGCTGGGCAAATGAGCTGCCAGTTTCTTAGGAAACAACATTAGGCAAGACATAAGCTTCAGAGAATGTTTTTCACAAGGCAATGAGTTACTTGGCCAGCATTAGGAAATTTGCCTTTTTCCCCACAGTAGTACAGTCTCAGAGTTAGTATATATAAGGGGGTGTAGGTGGCATAGCCCCCCCCCCACCTTGGCAGGTTTGATATACTGCAGTGTGTGATAGTTGGTATGCTGTCCAAGTAACTCACTGCCCTTTGAAAAACGTTCGCTGATGTGACTCTTCGATGAATAGCCATTTGCTGATTTACATCCCATGAATGGCTGTTCGCTGAAATTAGTTTTTAATGAACTAAACTAGACCCCTGAAAATGTACCTATTTTTTTAGCTTGAGGGTTTTCATTAAAGAAGTCTTGAGAAATGTGACACATGTTTTATTGGAGATGGGAAGAAACGGCTGTATAAAAGATCAGCCTCCAAAACATTAGAGTGAGTATGCAAAACAAAAGGTGGAAATACACATTAAAAAATGCCATCTATAATAAGTAGGAACTACAGTTTTTTAACATAATGGCTACTCTGTTTATAGCATATTGGCATATGGAATGTAAATGGCCTTACAGGTGTAGAGAAAAGGAAAGAGTATTGACTTATATTAAGAAATGCAAAGTGCAAAAAATAATGCTGCAGGAAGCACATTTGGAAAGAAATGATCATGTGAATTTGACAAAAAGGATTTCAGGATAGATATTCAGCAGAATATCAGGGACAAAGGAAAAAGGGAGTAATAATATTGATTACTAGAGGGGTTCCAACAGTGATAGAAGAGTGGAATGTTAATTGTGGTTATAAGGGGCTATTATCAAAGGAGGAGGATTACCCTCATTTACATTGCTTTATCGAGTTTAAGAAAATTTTGGGTGAAATAATTAGCTTTTAGCAGAACATATTACTTATTAATGGGGATTGGAACTTGAGCTGCAATAATGAGGATGTATTAGAGCAACACCAAAAAATATGTAGACAGGCACAGGATATGGCACTGTATCAAAAAAAGTGCAACTAAAAACAAATAAGGTACAGAGCTGGCAAGGCTAGAAAGCAAAGTATAAGTTATTAAACAAAACCAAAGATGCAGGTAAGCACTTTTGCGATCTGCTAATCGCTTCATCCTTGCTAGGTGTGCTAACAATGTAGATGGATATAAGTTTGTTACACTTGACATTGAGTCTCTGTTTACAATTATTCCTAATGACTGGGTATCGAAAGTATTAGAGCTTTCTTGAATGAGAAAAAGTATTTCTCGGATGATAAGGTGAAACTCATCTGTTCATTTTTGGACATAGTACTGGAGAATAAGGTTTGTGTTTTTGAAAAAGAGTTTTTTTCTGCAGAAGGTTGGCGTGGCTATGGGCACTGCTTGTGCAAATAGCTACACCAACCTGGCTTTAATACAATGGGAGATTACAAACATCCTACATAATAATGCTTTTTATGAACACATTCTTTGGTATGTTTGTTTTGTGGATGATTTGTTTTTGTTATGGCATGGTACCTTGGATGAGTTGAAGGCCTTTATTGCTTATATGCACACTACCACTGTTTTTTTTTTTTTAGCGCTTCCTGGAATTTATCAACTCAAATGCCCTGGATAAGCTGGTAAACTCCCCAACCAGAGGTGAAAGCATATTGGACCTGGTCATCGCCAACATGGGTGACAGGTGTTCCACACCAAAGGTCAACCCGTCACTGGTTAGATCAGACCATAAACTAATCACTCTGGATGTCCACACCACACCACCACCTCCAACCAAGGAAACCACAGTGAAAAACTTTTCTATAGCAAACTTCACCTTACTTAAGACAGAAGTGGTAAGTTTCACAGCCCCCAAGCTAAAGGATAACAGTGTCCAAGATGCAGGAACCTTTACAAATGCACTTTATGAGCACCTATAAGGATGCATGGATCATGCTATCCCTACCAAAACCAAGACTCACTCTCCTAAGAGAAGGAAACCAGTCTGATGGACCCCTGCCATAAACAGGCTATACAATTGAAGGAGGAAACTAGTTCAGAAAAAAGCAAATCCCAAGAAGGAAAGACATCCCTGATCAGTATCAGTAAGAAACTAAGGTCCCTCATAAAATCCTCCAAGGCTAACTTCAAAAGAAAAATAGCCAAGGATTCGAAAGATAACCATAAAGCCTTCTTTAGCTATGTCAAGAATCTAAGTGGCAACTCGCAGATATGCTCTGAGCTAGTGCAAAATAGCACAAAATATACTGAACCCACTAATATTGCTAACATCCTGGCAGATAGATTCAGTGCAAACTTCACCACCCCTCTCACCCCCAAAAGGGCCCACAACAATACCAGAAATTTGTAGTGTCCCGGAAATCACAGATGCACAGTTGAAAACAGCCCTTTCAAAAGCAAAAGCACAGCATCAATGGGGCCAGATGGTGTCCTAGGCTGCGTCTTGCACAAACTACAAAACGAACTAACCCCCCACCTAAACACACTGTTCATCCTCAGCCTCTCCACAAGCTATGTGCCCATAGAATGGTGCACAGCAATGGTTATTCCACTCCACAAAGGAGGGGCCACAAATGACCCTGGTAACTATCACCCCATAAGCCTGACTAGCCTGGTCTGCAAGGCTATGGAGCCCATCATCATGGAACTCATTAAAAAAGATATTGGGAACCTCCAAACACTTGACCCGACCCAGTTCGGCTTTGTTAAGGGCAGATCATGCCTACTAAACCTGGTTAACTTCTTTGAGACAGTTACCAAGGCCATAGATGAGGGGAAGGTAGTTCACATAGCCTACCTTGACCTCGCCAAGGCTTTTGACACCATTGCCCACTCAGGAATTATAGAAAAACTCACCAGCCTGAACATAAACCCCTACGTCACGAGATGGGTTGCCAACTGGCTTACAGACAGAATTCACACGGTAAGAATAGCGGGGTCCAGGTCCAACTCTAAACCAGTCACAAGTGGTGTCCCACAAGGCTCGGTCCTGTTCAGCATATACTTCTCAGAAGTAGGCAAACACAGGAGGTCTTTGGCTAACCAAGTTTGCCAATGACTGCAAACTGGGAGCCATACTTGACTCTCTGGCTGACATGAACATTCTCCAAAAGGGCCTTACTGAGATGGACACCTGGTGTCAAAGTCATGGTCTCAAGCTAAATGCCAAAAAATGCATAGTCATCCCATTTGGGAAAAACAAAACACCCATGGATTACCACATAGGTGGCAGCCCCATTAATACAGAAGAGGTAATAAGAGATCTGGGGACCCAGGTAGATAGTAATCTCTCCTTTGACAATCATATTGCCAAAGTAGTTAGGAAATCCTGGGTTCGCATCTACAAATAAAGAAGTTATAGTGCCCCTCTACTCATCACTCATCAGACCCATCATAGAGTACAATGCCCTGTTTGGGATGTACCTCACAAGACACTTCCAACAGCTGGAAAGACCACAAAAGTACCTCACCAAGAGGATTACTAGCCTCAAACATATGTCCTATGCAGCCTGACTGGAAAAACTCCAGCTGTACTCAGTGGCATATCGCTTACTCAGAGGTGATCTCTTCCTGACTTACAAAGCCATGTCCAACTCAGAATTGATGGACATGCTCCACCTAAAGAAATCCAAGTCACTGCAAGCCACTCGCTCCAGAGAGCTAAACCTCACCACAACAATAAATAGAACATGCTGGAGGGATAGATTCCTGTCACAGAGACTCCCCATGCTTTGGAACAAAATTCCTAACTATATTAGGCAGAGCCCCTCACTAACACTCTTCAAGAAAAACTTTGACGAGTGGATGGGTAACAGAAAATACACCCCTGGGATCACTTCATTGGCTCTTCTTAACAGAGGCTCAGTTAACTAATCAATGGGGCGGCGAAAGTTGACACATTCTGGCTAGGCTTATAAATGCCCTCAGGCAGATAGCCTAGTACCTACCTATGAACTTATGAACCTATAAGAACAACATGCACCCCAGCCATGTTACAAGAAATGTACTTAAAGGCCAGGTTTATCATCTGATAAGATTGCACAACAATGATTTAAACTTAAAACTGGTTTTAGAATCCCTTAAGAAGGACTTTCTTAGTAGGGGTTATAAAGAAGCTGAAATTGATTTTGTATATCTGATGCTTGGAATGAGAGGACAGGTAGATATAAGCCATATTTTACTGAGGGGGATGGTTAGCACAAGTACTAACACTTCTACACTGAACACTGATACTTTCACGGTTTCTTTGCAATATTCCAGTGACATTAACAGGTACTGTGATATTATTAAACGGAACTGTGGCATACTGCATACCATAAATGGGCTAAAAGGAGTTATTGGTGCAGTACCACATTTCTCATTTAGAAACAACAAATCTCTTAGGAAACACCTTTGTTACAACACCCAATAGTATATGGCTGGGGTTGAATCCAGTATACTGGGCATGTTCTCATGCAGAAGATGTTCTGCTTGTAAGTATATTCATTCTGCACAGGTTTATGTGCATCCTATTCTAGAGTTCAAAATAGAGTTGGACTTTTATGCTGACTGTAGATCAATGAATATAATTTACTTTGCTTTCTGCCATGTGTGTCATGCTTTTTATATAGCTACGATGAACAGATGTCTTAAAGACAGAATACTTGAGCATTATAGAGACATTAACAATAAGAAAGATACAAATGCTCTAGCACAGCATGTTATGCATTATGGTCCTAAACATAATTTCAAGTTTATGGTCTTACAAGTTATAGATGTTAGCATGAGAGGTGGTGATTTGGTTAATCAGACTGAAGGGGCAGAACATAAATGGATTTTGCTTTTTAATGCTGAAAAACCACCAGGCTTAAATGGGGCTTTCATGATAAAGCCTTTCTTGAAGTCACGCCCCTTGAAACACTGAATGTGGATGTTGTTTATACACACATATACAAGAATTTTAACAAGTGTCATCACACACTTTTATGCACATTTTATACATTTTTATATGCTATTTATCTAATACATATTTTTTAGCTATTTTAAACTTTTTTGCATAGATTTTATATATAATGAACTAATGTCTTTTTGAGAATTGCTTAATTGATTTCAAGCATGGTTTGGTTGATGCAGTGTATAAATGTTGGTTGTCTTTTAACAAGTTTGTCTGATGAAGTGATTAGCAGATCGCAAAAGTGTTTACCTGTATCTTTGTTTTGTTTAATAAATTATACTTTGCTTTCTAGCCTTGCAGGCTTGTACCTTATTTGTTTTTAGATGTATTAGAGGGATCTAGAAGGGAAATGTAACAAAAATGGTAGATTTCTGAAGTGATGTATTAAAATATTTGGCCCGGAGAACATAAACATGGTAGTAGGACTTCAGACAAAATTTACATATTATTTCCCAAGGTACAATAACTGGCCTAGACTGTATCAAAATTATACTTCAGTGGAATGAATGCATTTTATCGAAAGCTTCAACACACATCCATTAACTTTTTCATATCATGCACTGATAAAATCTAAGATAAAAATGCAGGGTAATGAAGTAAAAATGAGACACTGGCACTTTTCCACATACCTGTTAAAAAGAGAGGAATTTAACGACTGGGTAAGAGAAATGGTTGGAAAGTTATTAGGAAAGATAGAAATTGCTTCAGAAAGACTATCTAGTGAGTGGGATAAAATGAAACTGGAGTTTGAAAATAGGATACAAATAAAAGTGAAACAGACATGGTTAAGTAGTAATATAAATTATTAAGATGGGCTGACAAAAGTTAAAAGTATTGCAGAATAAGGGGAGTCTGACACAACAAGACAAAAAGCAATTGCAGAATACTAAAAAGATGACAAGGGAGTATTTGGATAATATGTATAAGTTTAGAAAGATTGCTATTAAGCAACTATTTCCAGAGCACAAAAACGTTTACACAGCGACTTAGGCAGCAGGAAGTAGAAAAGGTTGTTGTCATACTTAGGGAGCCTATGAAAAATAACTAGAGATCCTACAGAAGAATTACAAATATTTGGTAAAATTTATGAAAATGTGTATAAAGCAGAGGAATGTGGAAACCTAGAAAAAACACAACTGGAAACATTTATGGAAGACTTAGTTATGTCAAGATTAGAGGAAGATGATGCTAAACAATTAATAATTAAGACAGGAAGAGATGAGATAAGAAATGAGATATATACTCAATCTACAGGGAAGCCTCCAGGAAGAGATGGTATTCCTGTGGAAGTTTGGAAGTTAGGAGGGAAAAAAGTGATAAAGATCTGGAAGATTTTGTTTAATAATATTTTAAAAGGAGGGGAAGCACCAGCATCTTGAAAGAAAGCTGTGCTGGCTGTATTACCCAAAGAGGGTAAGACTCATCAGACCCAGCAGCATATAAACCCATTACAGTTTTAAACCATGATTAAAAAGTGCTGGTATCAATACTAGCTAAACAATGGCAAAGGTATTGCCAAAATGAATAGATATTAATCAGTGTGGTCTTGAGGAGGGGAGGCAAACATCTGACAACATTAACAGAATAATGATGATCCAGAAGGAAGAGAATGTAAGAAAATACCACTGTTGTTGTTGGCTCTTGATACAGAGAAAGCATTTCACAGAGTAAGCTGGAATTTTATGAACAGGGCAATGGAAACATTTGCATTCCCTGATTAGGAAAATATATAACGGATCTGAGTCGGGATCTACAGTGGGATGGTTCCTCTCCAATAAGTTGTGTTTAAACAGAGTAACCAGACAGGGGTGACTCCTTCCCCATTATTTTCTTTATATTTAGAGCCACTGGCAAAGAAAATAAGGGTCTCAGAAATTCAAGGATATAATTGGTATGGTAATCAAGAACATTTAATTTCAAAAGATATTATGAGATGAGCAGTGCGGATTCAGATCAGGATGAAGCACAACTGACCTGATGTTTGCAGTGAGGCATATAGTTGAGAAGAAACTAGAGATGAAGAAAGAGTCCAACTGGGCATTTCTAGACTTAGAGAAAGCATATGACAAGGCCCAAAGAAAGCTGAACTGGGTGGTAGTTTGAAGGCCCAGAAACATTAGTAGAATTAGTGCAGGCTATGTACAAGGGCCTAATGACTCAAGTATGAACAGAGGGATTCCCAGTGGGAGTGGGTGTGCATCAGATTTGAGCACATTGCTGTTCATACTGGTGATGGGCTACATTAGCAAAGAGGTCGGAGGACGTAGATCAACAAAGTTACTGCATGCAGATGATGTAGCATTACAGGCAGACTCTGAGCAAGAACTTCAGCAAAAGATAGGGGAATGGAATGCAAACCTGAAGGCACATTTGATGAAACTAAGTACCAATAATGGACTTGTATTGGCAGCAAATGGTGGAAATCAGAGGAAGCTCTGAATTGAGAAAAAAGGGAAAATCATGGAACAGGTTAACAGCTTCAAGTATCTGGGATGGATGGTTGAGGAGAGGAGAAGTCTGAATGAGGAGATCAAAACTAGAATCAGAGGGACTACAGCCAACTGGCACTAAATGTCAGAGGTAGTTTATGACAGAAGAAGGCCAGAGAAGATGAAAAGTAAGGTATACAAAACAGTGATGCAACTAGTACTACTGCATGGTACAGAAACATGGGTAATGAAGGCAGCGCAGCTGAGGAAGGTAGAGGTGATGGAGGTGAAATACCTGAGACAGATGCTAGGATACACACTTTGGGACAGAAGAAGAAATGAGGAAAGCAGAGCAGAAGCCAAAGTAGCTCCATTTGCAGAAAATGTCAAAGAGAACAGATTATGGTATTTTAGGCACATGTGCTTTACAGCAGGCAATATAGTGAAGAAGATTTGGGAAATACAGGAAGAAGGCAAGGAAAAATGGGGATGTGCAGCAAAAAGATAGATGGATCATGTGAGAGAAGACCTGTGATGGTCAGGCATGAGCATCGAAGAAGGTAGAAGACTAGCACTGAATTGAGAGAGATGGTGACAGTTAATGTAGCACCCTGACCCCAAGGAGAAAATGGGAAAAAGAGGATTGATAATGACGACAGTGACTGTTTTGTACTTGATAAATCCACAAAAGGACATCTTCCTGTTGTAGAACATTTTGAGACAGTTTCAAGTTTTTTCAAGATATAAAACTAATGAAGATAAAAACAAAAGCTATATCCATAAATTATGAACCTGCTCATGACTTGGTTCAGCAATATCCATACTTAAGAGGCGATAATAAGATTAAGTATTTAGGAGTATGGATTAAAAAGGCTTCTGTTATGGCGGTTAAGGATATTTGAGAAGACACTAAACAAAAGATAGCACAAAAACTGAGAAATTAGAAGCTCTTGTTTATGGATATGGATAGTAAGAAACAAGCAGTGAAAATGTTTTTAGTCCCTTTAGTTTTATATACAGGTCAGACATATTTTTATCAAACAGGAAAAGTTGTGGACAATAATTAATGCAGAGTTGAAGAAATTTATCTTGGAGGTAAAGAAGGCAAGGGTTAAGTGGGATAGGATGACTCCTCCAATAGAACAAGGTGATTTAAGATTACTTGATTTGAAGGGATGTTTTAGAGCTACACAGTTAAGGCTTGTATATATAACACAAATACAAAGTTGTAATTCAAAGTGGAAAGGGATGATGAGGAAACAAGGGGGAGTTCAAGAAGTAAGGATGCAGATCCTGAAGGAGAATAATATCCACAATACAGAATATTATATTCATAAAGTTGCAGAAAGTATTCTATGAACTAAGCCAACACATAAACGAAAGAAGATTTTGCTAATAGGGATGACTGCAAGTAAGGCTACAGAAAACAGGCAACAATAAGCTAAAATTTATTGAGGAAAATTGACAAAGGAACCAAGGTATTAGAAGCAAATAACTAGTGAGGGAAAAATAACGGAGTGAGATGAGGCTGAGAAGTATTTGGACTGTAGGCTAGATACTGCCTTTCCTATGAGGGACTGATATCAGAGTGATGAAGAAGCATCTATCTCTCTCTCCATAGTACGCTGAAGCATACTGTCTGCCCTGTGAGTTTCCCATCCTAATGCACACCACAGCGTGATGCTGAGTAATCACCAAAGCAACAAGACTTTGTGTATGAACAGTAACACAAGATGTGAGGATCCTGTCATCAAACACATCACATATCATTTTCCCAGTGTAGCATCTTACTGTGCAGTTCATTGTCAGGGTTATGATAATAAGCAGACATAAAAAGGGGCTCCTACATTTTAACAGCATGTTGCAAGGAAAGTGGCATATTGTTCAAAATAGAAAAACATGCACTGGACCCAGACAGGCCTATAATGACCATCTAAACCAATAAAATACAAAGTACAATGTTGGCATCCAGCATGTCTGTGCTATTATACAATGACCCCCCATTAATATTCAAATACATGCATGCTGATTGGTCAGCGTGCATGTTGTAAATCAGAGTTATAGTAATGGAAAAAGGTCCGGTCGGCCGGACATTTTCCATTACTATAACTCTTTTTTTACAGCAATGGAGAATGCAAGATCTCCATTGCTTCACACTGTCTCGATAAGTTAAAGGAGTTTAACATAGTGAGACAGCTTTAAAAAAAGCAACGGTGATTCTCCGTTGCTTTTTTTAAAGCTCTCGCTATGTTAAACTCCTTTGACATAGTGAGACAGTTTGTAAAAAGCAACGGAGATCTTGCTTTCTCTGTTGCTTTTGACCACAGCTCTGATGTACTGCGTAGGCATACGCATACGCAGTACATAAGAACTGCCACAGAATACCAGACAGCTGCAGAAGGGCAGCAAGGAGGCGTTATACAATGCCATTATTTATGAAAAGTAATTTTTTTTTTCTTAAATAATGTCATTGTATAATAACAATAACCCACTTCTGGGTGTGGGTAATGCTGGATTTACCCACGGTTGGCTTTGTTTGGCCACTCGGGCTTCGCCCTCATGACCAAACCACACCAACTGTGGGTAAATCCAGCATTACCCACACCCAGGCATGGGTTATTGCTATAGTCACTGACACAGGGTTTTGGATTTTGATTGTACTCCGATGAACTAAGCCTGGTGAATGCTTCTGTTTTAAATGATACTAGACAATTTTTACAGACATTTTCAGAACGTATACAGTGTTTCAGAGATATTTCTGAGTGTTATTTTGTTCTCTTGATGTTTGCTCTTTGCTCACAGTAATGCCAAATGACATCGGTATTGAGTTTGTCAGACTCTTTTTGAATAATAACATTGATTATTCAAGCAACTTAACTTGTCTGTTATATTTGTTGCTTGAATTGGTATTAGAGAGCAACACTTTTGTGTTTGTAGACAGCTTTTATTTGCAGAAGCTTGGAGTAGCAATGGGCACAGTGTGTGCTAATAGCTATGCTAATACCATGTTAGCACATTGGAAAACCACAAAGATCTTCAAGAATAACCAGTTTGTAAAGTTTATTAAATTTTACAAACATTTTGTAGATGACATGTTCCTGTTTTGGGCGGGTCTTCTTTCTGCTCTAAAAGAGTTTTTATTGTATATTGAGAATCCTGCTACCTTCTTGAAATTTACTGTTAAATATTCATTAGTGACTTTTGTTTTTTAGATGTAGCAGTGGCAAAGACTCCTGAAGGGTTCATTAGAACTAGTGTTTGCACAAAGTTGTGTAAAAAGAACAGTTTATTGCACTGTACTAGTATGCATCTTAATCATGTGTATAGAAATGTACTTAAAGGAGAATGTACTAGGCTTTCTAGACTTAATAATGACAAGGAATATTTGCAAGCAGGCTTTCAGGTCCTGATAAATGACTTTCTTCATAGAGGATATTCAGCCAATGAGGTTAGATCTGTTATCAGACAGGTGAATCAAGAGAGAGAGGGTAGGGTAAAGCCATATTTTAATATTAAAAATGGGTTGGATGATGCAGCTATGGGTGTGCTTAGAACAATCAATACTGTTACCCATATACCTCTCACTTATTCTAGCAACATGAGATTGGTCTGTAGTAGTATTAAGAAAAATTGGTCTATTTTAGTAGCTGATGAAAGAATAAGAGGTCTTGTTGGTGAACAACCAAAGTTTTATTTTAAGAATCACAAATCACTTAAACGGCAAATATGTTATCAATAGAAAAAGAATGTTAATAAACTGTCGGAATGTAATGGAACTTTTCCTTGTCCTTGCTGCAGTTCTTGCAAGTTCACTTCACCATTGAATTGTTTTGTTCACTCCAATAACGGTATACAATGTACCCCTAAGTTACATGTTGATTATAGGAACACTGATTTAGTTTGTTTGGCGTTTTGTACAGCCTGTTCCGTTTTCTATAGAGGGAAAACTAATAGGTCATTGAAATAACATATTCCTGAACATTCTGATATATGCAAGGGTAAAACTAATAATGCCCTTGTAAACATATCAGTTTATGTGGGAATATGTATGTATTTAAGTTTATGGTGCTATAACTTATGTATAAAAATCTGAGAGGAGGTAATTTTGTTAATACAACTGAATTTGTTGAAATGAAATGGATAATTATAATGCAGGCTGACAAACATTCAGGTTTAAATTATGTTGTGCCTTTAAAACTGGCACTTAAATTGTAATCGTTTTTATTGATTGATAGTATTATACATATGCTGTTTGAATTTTATCTTGTATCTTGTTCTGATGAAGCACCTTTTGGGCATGAAAGAGCTTAACCACATATCAAAGTTGTATTGTTTTAGCTGTGTTGATTGGTCTTTCTTATCTTTGGGTTTAATGTTTCTGGCTGCCAGAGTGATGGAGACAGAAATGGAATTTAGTGGAATGAGGTCATGTTTCTTATCCTTCAGAAAAATGTGTGTTTCAAGTGTCATACTACTGCCTTCTAGCAATTTCTGGAGTGGAGCTGTGTTGTAGGGTGCCAGTGTACTCAGGCAAGCTAGCAGACCAGATATATGGACATGCTGTTACTCCTGCAGCTTTGACCTCATGCAAGGCATTCTTTGTAAGGTTTAGAGAGCAGTTAAACTGCGTTTCATTTTGATGATGGTCCATAATAGTTTCTAGCCTGTATTACTCTTCTTAGGCCATGAGGGAGTTGGCAGACCCATATTTCTAGTAAATGGTATCTGAAGACACTGAGAATAGAAGATGATGAGATAGATAATCAACAAAGGCTAAGTGACACTTGGGGTGGATGGAAACTAAAAAAGGTAAAATATTACATATATAAAAAGCAAACATTCAACATGTGTGATTGTGTGCATGTGTGTGTATGTGCATCTCAGTGATATGCATAATAATGCAGCAGAAACAGCATTATGCAGGACCAAAGAAAAAGAAATGTAGCTGCTAATTGTCTAGTATTCATCTGAAGGTGATGCTGTGCCATTCCTGAGGTAACCTGAAGTGTATCACCAGCAACATATAACCTATCATGGAGAGGCTGTATTAGAAAAATGAGTCATATCCTGCAGACTGTGCCAGTCATGCCTGGCCATTCACCCAGAAAAAAATTTACCTAACTAACACATGTACATTCTTCAGAGTGCCCAGCGGTACTCTGATAGTTTATAGGTGGATGTGCTGCACATTTAACAGTGCACATGGATTATGCAGCATAGCAGCTCTGTTCCCCCTGCTCCCCCTTACTTATGTGTGCTAACCCTAACCCTTCCCTACTGCTGCTCCTAACCCTAACTCTACACATTATGGTACTAAACACCCTTCGCCTAACAGTGCTGCTAATCAAGACAAAGGGACCAGAACACACACAATATCAGTCAGGTGCAACAGTAATTCTATCCTCTTACCCAGCCTTAGCCTACAAACACTTGCACATACAGACTTCTTGCTATAATTCATGTTTGCACATTTTTCCCTCCGTCTTTTAGTCAACCATTCCTTTTCCTGCCCACTCCTACAAACCTACACTATATAAAGCTTGAATTCATCCAAATAGGATTCTTACAAATGTGCAGTTACTTCTTTGAATATTTGTTCTTTTAGGGTAACTCATTTGAGATTCTCACAAATGTATTTTCTACCAAATAAATGGCACTATTCTATTATATAAGGAGACAGGACTATTAATCCTGTAATCTACTGACCCTTCAGCCTGATGCTACTGAAGAGGAAAGCAAAGAAAAAATATTCATAAAGAAAAGAAAGGGTTATAGTATTTTGAAATACCAGCAAGTCAAGGGCCTTAAAAGTACAAAGTTATAGTCAGAACCCCCTACCAGTCCGTTTTAATACACTTCTGTCACTGGTTCATGGCAAAACTGAACAGTGGCAGTTCTGTAGATACAGTTAATATGGATTTCAGCAGATAATCAATTTGCTCTGCTAAAAATAAAGCAAAAACAGAGACAGTATGTACATTGACAGGATTTGGTATAGGAATGAATAGACAGCTGTATGGAAGGGTAGACACAAAGGCTGATGCCGGTGGAGCCATATAATTAGTGTTGTGATGTATTGGTCATGAGTGGGCCTGCCACTCTTGAATGTATTCCTCTTTAATTAAGGACATTTTGACCAGGATCAACTTGTTTTTGGATGACACCAAGATAATGTCCATGGTGGATGATGGAAGAAGAAGCCTAAAGAGGAATGTTAAAAAACTGGCAAAATGTGTGGAAAGGTAGCTGTGATTCAGCACTGACAACTGCTAGGCACTGCATCAGAAGGTACAGCAACCTGGGAGGGACATTTAAGCAGTACAGAGGCAATCAGATTATCCAAGAGAATGAGCATGCTTTCAGCTTTAGAATTTAATATGCATTTAATATTAATAAAATCACTCAAAACTGGTGGTTTATTAGCATCAGTCTAATCTGCTAATGTACTTCTATTCCTTCCAACTGATTGTCTAAATCACTTCCTACTGAGTAGTTTTCAAAAGTGTCTAACACAAAGCAGGAAAAGCTATTAAAGTTTTCATATTTTAATTAGTGTTTATAGAGCATATCATTTATATATATATATATATATATATATATATATATATATATTTTTTTTTTTTTAAATCCATATTAGAACACATTGATTCTCTGAAAAGGTTTCCTACTTACCCACATAAAATCCATTACAACTTATACACGTGGCACAGTAAATGTATTTTAAAGTCTAAGTCTGCAAGGAAATTATTCCATGTTTAACTCAATGTCAAGTATTGTGGGATGTCCTCATTTAATTCAGTATTGCTAAACTTGTTTAATAGATATGTAAACTCGATTTTTAAAATTCTCCTAATGTTAACAAGACAGACAGATTTACGTTTGCTTAATTTTCTAATACTTAATTCATGAAGATTAACTTCTCAATTAGGCAATTTTTACATTAAGATAATATATAGGAAACTCTTAAATGTTTTCCCACTTTTATTTTGCTACTTATTCATACTGGAATCTATGTCTGTAATGTGAAAAGAAACATACAGAGGTCAGTCTTCATTCCCTTTCACCATTATTCCTAACTCACAGATCCTTTATATTGACATCATATTGACTTGGGTTATTTTTGATTTATAAGCAAAAATCATCATAAATGAGACACAAACTATTTATTGTATTTTTGGCCTAGAGATGCCCTTATTTTCATTTATGCCTAATTTTTTTCCTTTTAATATCAGATTGTGGAATCCTTAACTGTTTACCCAAATACATTTATCTAATGATGTTTTAGTTCAACTTCATATCTATATTCTAGCCCTCCCCACACATGAATGTTGGATTTGTATGCTCTCTTATTTGCATTGACCTGGTTATTAATCATTTTCTTTCATAATCTGAATTAAACAAAATATTTAGAATTATACAATGAAGTGTGAATTGTAGAACCAAGTCTTAAAATCACATGACAAAACAAAAAATAAAACTAATACACTACAAATTTTGTTAGTATGGTATATATATTAGGAATTCGTAATGCAACATCAGAAACTGGGAAAGTACTTTTAAAACCAACTAGTTACAGGCCCAATGTTGATGACTGAGTATTGTGATCTGTAAAGGTGTTGTAATTAATTTCAGTGATCATAGTTGATTCTCCATAAAACCTAACAAAGAAATAAAATAGTCCAAATTCTGGATGAAAAGACAAACTGGATATAAATTCACAAAAAATATGCATGCAGAATTTTCTGTAATTAAATCTTATGGAAGATACTCTAAGCTCAACTGCTTAGAAAAAATCAATGTATCTAATGTTAAATCTGACATTTGAAAAATAAATTAAACTGCTCATCTTACGGAACATTATAAAAAAAAAACTTTAACCCAAACAGCAGCACAGCTTTCTAGAAACATCCAAACATTCAGTCTTTGCTAAAGTGGACACACTACATGAGGTGTAGCTAGAATTATTTTAATCTTTCATGTCCAAATAGAAACTAAGGAACATTTTTATGAAGTAATCTGGTAATGTAAGCTATACATTCAAACATGCAATAACTGAAAAAGTCACAAATATGTATACATTTATTTTCCAGAACCTGCTTTATCATATTAAGGGTTGTGAGACTGATGGAGGCTCTGACAGCAAGGACTGAACATAATTTAGCAGACTAGCCCTGGTTGTGATGGCAGTTCATTAAATGTGCATTCACACACACACACACACACACACACACTCACACACACACACACACACACACACACACACACACACACACACACACACACACACACACATATACCTATGCACAGTTTTAAGGATCACACATTTACCTATTGGCATATTCATGGGATATGAGTGAAAAACCAAAGATCCTGACAAAAATGTATGTGGACACATGGAAAGCATACAAACTGCACACAGAAGGCAAACCAGGTGGGAACCACAAACCAGACAATCAAGTACTGTGATGCAACAATGCAAACTACTGCACCATTGTGTCGCCAATTATTTTAAAGCTGTCAGATGCGTAACTCATAGCTATGACAGCCATAATCTTACAGGCTCAAAGACAGGAGTACAAACTCCAGCTGAGGGCTGCATAAATGCAAGTATATGCCTCAACAAGTCCACCTCATTGAAATACTGCAGACAGTGAATACTACATAGAAATAATAGACATTATTATGGGTTTGTCAGCTGGAGTGGAGAATTACATATTACAGATGCAAGTAGAAAACTTTAGTGTCTATTTAATGATAAAGTTATTAAAAGTATTAGAGAAATAACATTCAAGGGAAAAATGGAAAAAGAGCACGCAACATTTGAAGATAACTATTTGAAGATAGCTTACCTGTTCGGCCACCTGAGGAAATGTGCCACATTTTTGTTTCTCTTAGCTTTAGCTCCACATTTCAAAATGACTTAACATTATAACCCTCAAACTATTCTGCTAGCAATGAAATGTTTGATACATTTAGGTTACAATATCTGCAAACTAAGCACTCATTTTCAATATTCCAAACTGGGGTCTGTATTCCAAAAGCATTACTTTCTTTGCTTCTCACCTAGTGATGCATCTCTAAATCTAGCACTAATCATGCAGTAGTTGTTTAAAATGCATAGTCAATTTCTAAAAGTAGTGTGTACCTCTGTAGGTTTTTTATCTATATTGTGGCCTTCCCTAGACTTAGTCATCCAGTTTTCCTTGTACGCTATAAACCCATTCATGTCTTACAGTGTGATTGGTATGAACACCCAACACCATCTTGTGGGGCATCTTCTTTTTCCAGAAAGGAATCAGTTTTTGCAACCCACACTTTTGCCCTGGCATTTAGTGGGAGGGGTGACAGCTGACTGCTGGATGGTCATCATCCATGGCTGCCTAGGATTTATTTTTAATTATGCACGTAATTCTGCCATACTAGCTGATGTGTGCAACCACTCAGTTTAATATGTGTGATCCTTCTCAGTTTGCATGCATGCTTCTATACACATTGAATGAGAGCCACTGTATAACCACAGCTTGGTAAGCAAAATACATGTCGGCTGCCATAATGCTGCATGATTTTCTGCTATCCTCCAGCAGATATTAACATTTCAGTGGCTCAGAGATCGATTCTCAGGATGAATGTGTTGACATCAACCACTCACTCCCACCTTGTCACACAAGCTCCTCCACCCCCTATGTTACTAACTAGGCAACCTTGGATCATTTGGGTGTCATGCAAAGATGGAGATGACATAGAAATGTGGGAGTTGGTGGTGGGAGTAAAGTTAGCCATTCTTTAACATTCACTCCTGGGACAGTACTGCTGTATAAAACACAGCTCCCATTTAGTTATTTATCTTAGCTACTGTCAGTATACAAATGTCACTCATTTTGAGAGGAGAGTATGGATTGTATCACTGTCTTCTATGACCACAAAACACTGTACCTGCTATGGGTAAATCACATTTCAGTATAAATACCAGTCATGTTACTTGATACATATTAGCTTATTCTTATAAAACATTAAGTGATATGGCATGCAGCCTCTTTGCATACATGATGTTAGGAAGTTTTTTTTTTATATTCCATAACATCTTTTCATTTATATTTTAGTTGCATACTGTTTATATTTAAAACCTTAGTCTCCTTGCTGTACTCAGTATCATTGGTAGAGCACCAGACAGCAACGAGCAACGAAGGGGTGACATGCAGGAAGGCTATTTTTTTTAAATATAGATACACTGTTACTGCTGTAGCTGTTAATGTATGTTAATTTTATGCAGAATTCTTGGTCTATATAAATCCACTGAAAATGTATGACATTTTACATTGAGTATGGGTGAGATGTAAAACAAAGTTTTTGTAGTTTCATTTAACAGTTTATCCCATAAGCATGTAGTATGGGTATTTCACTCTTAAGCATCACCCGTGATCTGATAAGAACACATTCACATTAAAGGTATTGACTGCAAATAATTCATTCCTCAGACTGCACCCAGATATAAGCCACATCATACCACCACAGCTAACCTTGCCTGCAAAATGGTCTGAATAGTCCAAAATACAATGTATCAGCTGGCTAGCTGGCAGGAGACACCTGGACCCCAGATGATAAATGTCATCCAGCTGCAAACAGAACAGAAGTAGCACACTCTGCACAGCACATGCAAAACACACTGTATAGAAGATATGCAAAGTGAACCATAATGAGTGCATTGCTTGCTATGACATCTGCATGTGATTATGAAGCATTTTACATGCTGTATATCTGTAAACATCAGTTCAGAACAGACCTCGGATGATGCTACCTGTTGTGTAATGCCTCACTTTAAATGATCACCCAGTCACAAAGTACAAATGTTAGAAGTACCTGTCTTTTATGTAATACCCCCATAATTAGCGTGATTGTAAACTGAAATGCTTATACACAGCTTTATGGTGTCTAGTCTCTTTAGAAATGTAACAAAGTTACAACATCTCTAAACACATCCCTGGTATATGACATAATCTCAACCATCTGATAAGAGGTACTATCCTAAAGAAAATGAAACTGACCTGCCATAAGAATCAGCAATCAATAAAAGTTTCCACATGTCAATAACACCAGCTTCTGGCTAAGAACTTCGAATGAACCTGTGCACATTGGCATGTATAGAATATTGTAGAAATAGAACAAATAAAATTGAAACTACAAACTTGTGAATTCTCTGCATATGCATTTCATGTCCTGAATATGGAGGGTGGATGATACAAACTGCTTCTTCCAATACATTCCTGACATTTATCGTCGTCTTCTTTCGGCTTTATCCCGGTTAGGGGTCGCCACAGCGGATCACCTGTCCGCACATTGAATGGCAGTGGAGTTTTACGGTGTCGAGTTGCCAGCCCGGCGCCCAACCTTCCACAGAAGGCACACTCACACGCACACCTAGGGCCAATTTAGAGTGTCCAATCCACCTGCAGCATGTCTTTGGGATGTGGGAGGAAACCGGAGCACCCGGAGGAAACCCACGCAACCACAGGGAGGACATGCAGACTCCGCACAGAAGGCACCCCAGCCGAGGATCGAACCAGAGAACCTCTTGCTGTGAGGCAGCAATGCTAACCACTGCACCACCGTGGCTGCCCTACATTCCTGACATTTATAATGAATGTATATTTAAAGCAATTATGGACACAGTCAAGTAAAAGCTATCAAACAACCATACAAAAGTAATAACAAACAGTAATAATTTCATATAAAATACAAATATTTAAGCTAACTTTGTTATATGTGTAAACATATTAAGCAAGGTCTGTGGTTTCTCTGTTAATAAACTGGTATAATCAAGAACCTTGCCTAATATTTCTACTCTACCTACATGTGTAACAATGTATGATCATCACATTAAGAGCACTATTTTTACTTAGAGAATGGGCGACCTGTAGATCGCACCCCAAATGGAAAACAAACTTTCTCCAACATGGTATTACTCTACAGGCAATGCCCACTGAAAAACGAGTCCACCACTTCACAGAAGCATATTAAGCTGCCATGGAGCTCAGACTGAAAAAAATGAACATCTGCCATTATTTTATGCTCACTAAGTAGTGCTTTTGCTGTTTAGCAAGTGTAAAATAAGAAAGAAAAAAAAATAAAGCACACCTGTGTGTGTGTGTGTGTGTGTGTGTGTGTGTGTGTGTGTGTGTGTAAGACAGAGAGAGAGAGAGGGAGTGAAGACTGAGAGAGATTGAGGGATCTCCTTGCAGCAGCAGCAGTTAAAAGGTTTGTGTACCTCTCGACCTCTTAGATAAAGGTATCTGGATAAGCCTAAAATAAACAGGGGACAAAGGCTCAAAACAGGAACATA
The DNA here is from genome assembly GCF_019279795.1 of Protopterus annectens. Taxonomy (NCBI): domain Eukaryota; kingdom Metazoa; phylum Chordata; order Ceratodontiformes; family Protopteridae; genus Protopterus; species Protopterus annectens. The sequence goes on along the minus strand of NC_056733.1, from coordinate 1,777,315,043 downwards.
TTTTATATAATTTGTGTTAGCATGCATTTTCAGAAGCAGAGGTGCGTGTGTGTGTGTGTGTGTGTGTGTGTGTGTGTGTGTGTGTGTGTGTGTGTGTGTGTGTGTGTGCATTAGAGTGAGTGAGATCTACCACTGGCAGCAGTAAAGAGGTTTGCATACCTCCAGACCTTTCAGATGAAGACATCTGGATAAAGCCCAAAATAAAGGAGGCACAAAGGCTCAAAAATTGGAACAGATTTTAATTATTGCTCTTATAAAATTATAAACGTACTTAAATAAAAGGATTTGTGTAAGCAATAATTTTCTGAAGGAAATAAAAGTCTGAAAATCAAATGTATGTCATTATTTAGTAACTTCTACCTCCAATGAATGCAACAAACCAAATGTTTTAGGAGTAAGGGACCAAAAAATAAACTAAATACCTGGATATTTTTTAAAGTGTTATGTTTTGCATGTAAAATGCTTCCTAAAATACCATTAAAATATACTACAGCAAGTTTGAAACCTTAGGCACAGGAATTATTTTACATCAAAAATATATATAAAAAATATAGTAATAAAAAAATTAATAAGTAAGTAAAACACTACAATTTTACTGATAGCCCACTCTCTAAGTGGAATAATGCCCTCCAGAGTATGTGTGTTATTATGGAAATAATGCCCTTTCATGGGTGCAGAGGCCCTCCGCCAGGCGTTATTTCTGCAATAACACATACCCGGGTGGACATTATTGCTTGCTTATTATCACTTTGTTGAGTTTTTATTTTTGGAGTTCACTGAACTTTTTTCCTTTGACTGAAGGCAAAAGAATGACTACAATGGAAGATCTGTTCTGGCTGTTAGATTACCAGTATCACAAAGTTCTGGCAACAGATTGATTCATTTGTTTACTTTTTGGTGTTTGTTTTTAGCAGAAGGGTGAATGCAATTAAACAGATTTAATGTACTGTCACTAGATATATCTTGATCAATGCGACATTTTTCATAACAGCAATATTTTTTTAATTTTAGTAGTCATGTCTATCAAGTGCAAAATCTGCTTTTTTCCTAAATAACCTGAATAATTACGATTGATCTAGCTAAAAACATAACCAAACGATATACCTAACATACCCTTATGTAGGTAAAAATTTTCTAAATAACCTGAATAAATAAGATTGAACTAGGTAAAACATAACCAAACTATATACCTAATATATATACCCATATGTAGGTAAAAATGCTGAGTACAGTTGAAAACCAGCAAAAATAGCTAGGCAATTTTAAGTGAAAGATATAAATTTACTGTTGATTGCAAACTAGGCATAACTGTCAAGTCCCTCAAAGATACATGACCTTCAAAATGAACTAACACAAGTTAACACCAGATTTATAGAAAAAGACCTGAAACTAAACAAAGCAATAAATGTAGTATTATCCCCATTAAGAAACATCTAATCAGGACAGTCTTTTGCATTGAAAACACTCAATTATCAAACAAGTCAGTAATTAGAGATCTGGGTACCTGGGTCGATAGCTTATCTTCCTTGTCTACTTAAGTCAGGAAATCCTTCTTTCTATAGTTCATAACTAATCGACAAGGATCTCAGCAGTCCTTCATGCATAGTATAGATGACTGGATAGGAGGACTTAAATTTATATTGAGATTACTGGCTTTGCCCTCCTTGAAAAAGGTAGTAGAGTCTGAAAGTGGTTATTGGCAAGACACACAGTAACTCTGGCCCAATTGCCTTGTATAGTCTATAATCATACAATCCTATGAATTTTCAACTAATCAATCAATAAACTTTATCTATGTGCTTTTAGACTAATCAGGTAACAAGCAATGTAAACTTTAATAAACATAACATTTACAAAATAAATAAAATTATAACCTTGCAGATTAGAGGGACTTGAATTAAAAGAGTTTCAGAAAACTTGGTGGAAGTAGGCATCTCAGGGCTCCTCTAAATGGCCACTGAAATGCACTCATGAGGCTGCCATGGTAACAAACCGACAGATTAGGGAAATGATAAGAAGAAAAACTAAGCCCACATGAGTGAAACCTAAAGCTGGGTTTCACCAGCACCCCTACTGCAGTAGAGCAGAGGGAATGAGAAGACTGGTTAGGTACCAAACGTTTCTTTAAATAACTGGGACCACCACCACATAGTGACTTGAATGTCACCACACAAGTTTAAAGGTGATGCTTTGTTAAGCAGTGTGCACAGTGGAAAATACAAGTAATGTGCCTATGTCTCGCAGATCAAGTCAGGAGCCATGTCTCAGAATTTTGTAAGTGCTGTCATTCAGTGAGACATTAGCAAGATGTGCACATAAATAGTTAGGTCCTCTACTGGAATAATATGTGTAATATGGCTAATATTCCTTACCTGGTGACAGCGTCATCAGATGCTACAACACCCATGAATCTGCCCATTCATAAAAACCTGTAGGAACCTATGCGGCAATATGAAGCTGTAGTTAATAGATAGTAAGATAATTACTGCATCTCACTGAAATGAGTGGGAGTAGCCAAGTTCTTGCACTTCTCTTAGCTCACTGCAGCCATAGCCTTTGGTAACTAGCAGCACATCATATTATTTTTTTGTTTTCAGATTTGTTAAACTTATCCTTCCTGTCACTCTGACTGCCAGCCTTAAGTTCAAATTGATATGAAACAAGAGTCTTGAATATCCCCGAATCAACATGCTTGGTCTGAGTCACTGATATAGCTTCTTCCACTTCTTCTACTAATTGGATTAAAGAAATGTTTGTTTGTTTTTAATGTGACACAGAAAACCCAACATAGTTGTTCTACACTTGGATGAGTGTAAAGTGGGCAAATGCAAACTCATTGCTATTCTATTTCACAGCATGCAGCTCCCTGATTATGATTTTCATATGAAATTCTTGCTGGTTGTTGTATCTTTCGGCTTTTCCTGGTTAGGGGTTGTCACAGTGGAACTCCGGTCTGCTAATGATTGGCAGTAGATTTTTACGTGCCGAGTTTCCAGCGCTGAAGCACAACCTTCAATGAAGGTATGCCCATTCGCGCATGTCTCCACACAGAAGACTCTCTAGCTGAGAATCGAACAGGACAACATCTTACTGTGAGGCGACAACGCTACCGCAGCACCACCACCACAGTAGGAAATTCCTGCCGTTATGTTTTCTATTTCTGCATGTCCACTTGTAATCAGAAGCTGTTTGAATTACCAGATGACACAATCCTACTAAAAATGTTATATTTTTACCAGTGTTTTACATATCTATTATTAAGCTAGTTAATTTATGATAAATATGCTACTGTCAGGGTTGCTGAAGTGGTTTGAAACTGATGCAGTTGCAAAGTTTAGTGCGTGAAGCATCTTGATAAGCACCCATATGTTTGTTTGTAGTTTCCAGGACAGATATTTGGCTAGAAGTCAAGTGTAAGTCTGCTGAAAAGGTCATTTTTGAAGGAGAAATTGTCCACTGAAATTTGGTCAACAGAAGAGGAGCTAGGAATGCATTCAGACTCAGACAAGTAGTTGTACTTCAGACAGATCAACAGGAAATCAGGCAGATACACTGGAAAGAACTCTAACAGCCACAGAGTCTCATTTGAACATCTAAATCTGTGAACCAGGCTGCTGAACAGAAAGGAATATTAATCATATTTTCAGATAGCCATTGAGCAAAGTGTTTTTGTTCAACAAGCTGTTATTTTTTTGTAAGGTTACCAAACCCAGGATCTGTTAAACAACATTTTATCAAACATTCGAGGTACTAAACGGAGGCCTGGTTTAAAGTGGCAGAAAGCACCCCTGCGCTACCAGCCTATAACTCATTCCACACCTTTCGTCCCCGAAACATGGACTGAAGGTCCAAAGGTGGTGGTGTCTCCATATTAATAAAGGATATGCACACCTCCAGACTAGTAGCCCAGCATAATGCATCTGAAATATTTCAGGTAGAACTAACATTGGGTAAGGCTGTGATCCAGGTTATAGCCTGCTATAGGTCCCTAAACATGTCCCTAGACTCTCACTCCACATTCCTAAGCACTCTGGAATCTATCAAGGTCCAACCCAACACTCTCATACTAGGAGAATTCAACTACCCCTCCATTTATTTATTTATTTATAGCGTTTGTTTACCAGGAAGGTCCACTGGCCTAGGTGATCCCATTTTCAGTGGAGGCCCAGGGAGAAAAGCTAGTGGCAGATTACAATAAAACATATAAATATAGTTACAGTTACATAGATAGCTAAAAGGCAATACATACAAATACAGACATATAGTTACAGTTACATAGGCAATGCAGTAACAATCTTAGGCAATGATTTAACTATGATATTTAGAACATATTAGAGTACATACATATTGACCAGTTGAGTGGAAAGAGGAGGGGTAGAGTGGGAGTGGGAAACTGGGAAAACTACTCAAGTACCAATGCACTGGCCCAATGCTTCCTGGAATTCATCAATTCCAATGTCCTGGACCAGCTCATTCTTACCCCCACTAGAGGAAACAACATATTTGACTTGGTTGTTACTAACATAGCTGACGTTGGACTCCCAAAAACAGAGGTGGCTAACTTCACGGCACCCATGCCAATGGAAAATAGATGCATGACTGCAAAATCATACACCAATGCACTGTATGAACATGTACAAAAATGCATGGAACTAGCAATACCCAACAGAAACAAGACACTCGCCTCCAAAAAAAAGGAGGCCAGTCTGTTGGTCCCCTGCTTTTAATAACTCTACAACAGAAGGAAGAAACTGTTGCAGAAAAAGGTGAAGTCCCAAAGACCGGAAAAATGCCCTTATTAGCCTCAACAAAAAGTTGAGATCCCTCATCAAAACCTCCAAAGCCAGCTATGAAGGCAAAATTGTGGCAGACACTAAAAACAACCACAAAGCCTTCTTTAGTTATATCAAGAATCTCCATGGCAATACCCAAATTTGCTCTGAGTTACTCCACAATGGTAACTCCTATACTGAGCCAACAGATCTTGCCAACATACTGGCTGATAGATTCAGTGTCAACTTTACCCCCCCCCCCCAAAGAACCAATCTCAATCCCGTAAGAATGCCAAGCACCCTGCATTACTGCAGCACAGGTTACAGCTGCACTGTCTAAGGCCAAGAATACAGCTTCCATGGGACCCAGCCATATCCCTGGCTGTGCTCTACATGAATTACAAAGTAAACTGGCACCACATCTGTGTGCTCTGTTCACTCACAGCCTCACCTCAGGCTTTGCCCCTACTGAATGGCGTACTGCTACAGTCATCCCTCTCCATAAAGGAGGGGCGACTACAGATCCTAGAAATTATTGCCCAATTAGCCTGATGAGACTGATATGTAAGGCTATGGAGTGCATCATCATGGACCTAATTAGTAAGGATATAGGGAATCTCCAAACTCTAGATCCATTGCAATCTGGTTTTGTGAAAGGTAGATCATGCCTGCTCAACCTGGTTGACTTCTTTGAGTCAGTCACCAGAGTGGTGGATGAGGGTAAGGCAGTTCATACAGCCTACCTCAATCTGGCCAAGGCCTTTGATACCATTCCTCACTCAGGAATTATTGATAAACTCACCAAACTGGGCACCATCCCCTATATCATTAGGTGGGTTGCAAACTGGCTCACAGATAGAGCACACAGTATGAAAGTAACAGACTCCAAGTCAGACTGCCGACCATCCACGAATGGAGTCCCACAGGGATCGGTCCTGGGTCCTCTCCTGTTTGGCATCTACTTCTCAGAAGTCCAGGCCAACATGAAGGGACTCTTGCTTACCAAATTCACAGATGACTGCAAGCTGGGAGCCATTATTAACTCCCCAAGTGATGCAGACATCCTACAGAAAGGCCTCACTGAAACCAATGACTGGTGTCGAAACCATGGCCTTAAGCTTAATGCCAAACAAATGCCTCGTCATCCCCTTTGGGAAAAACTCAGTTCCCACTAATTACCACATCAATGGGAGCCAACTGAACAATGAAGGTATTATAAGAGCTCTGGGGACAAAGGATGACAGCAACCTCTCCTTCGACCACCACATTGCCACTGTGGTCAGAAAGTCCTTCTATGTGGCACATCTCATTATCAAAGGTTTTGCATCCAGGAAGACAGAGGTCATCATTTCTCTCTTCCCTCATTAGACCACTCATAGAGTGTAATGCCCCATTTGGCATGTACCTCAGTAGACACCTGCAACAGCTGGAGAGGCCAGAAAAATACCTCACAAAGAGGATCCTAGGTCTTAAACACATGTCCTACATGGACAGACTCAAAAAACTCCAGCTGTTCTCTGTCTCATATCATCTGCTAAGAGGCGATCTCTGCTTGACTTTCAAAGCCATGTCTGACCCAGCTCTGTTAGAAATGCTACATCTAAAGAAATCCCAATCCCTCCACAACACATGCTCCAGAGACCTCAACCTCATTACCACAATCAACAGAACATGCTGGAAGGACAGGTTCATAACCCAGAGACTGCCGATGCTCTGGAATAGACTTCCCATACATGTCAAGCAGAGCACCTCACTAGCCCTCTTCAAGAGAAATCTTGATGAGTGGATGGGAAATAAAAAGTTCACCATGGGAATCACTCCAGTGGCTCTACTTGATAGAGGCGCTGGGAACTAATGATGGGTGGCACAATGCCAGGGCACTTCTATGGGCTAGGCTGGTAAAGGCTCCAGGGGCATTAGCTTAGTACACACCTATGAACCTAAGAAAAGACAACTGCAAACCAGTTATGAATCTATGAATAATTAAGTACTGTTACAGTTTTTAGCAGTGGCATTTTTTTTTTTTGTCTGTGGCAATGCTGATGGGAGAGCAGAACCAAGATGACAATGTAAAAGCAGCAACTTTACAGAGCTCTGCACTTTTATTTCCATTTATACAGGAAAATATTAATTTGAAGGAGAATTCACTTCACTAAGAGATGTATTATTACGTTATACAACATATTAAAAAAAACTGTGAAGACTGCTCAACATTTTCCTGTCAGAATATGCTGGAGACTTACCAAGAACTAGTGAAAGATGAGAAACTCAAAATACTTTCATTCAGGCTCTTTACTGAAAAAAGGCTTACAAGAGATAATGTCCAAGTGTTAGAAGACCTCAATAAAAATGGATGGATTCCAGGAAAATCTGAACAATTTAAAAGAAAACAACCTTAAAGAAACAAACATCCTGAAAGAGATGATTCAGCTGCAGGAAACCAAAATTACAGACACAGAGACTGCTTTATCAAACATTGAGGCAAGGCTTAAAGAAGAAGAAGAAATACAAACAGATTTCTATTGGAAACAAAATACCTGGTTACAGAACAAACTGGATAACCTAGAGAACAGGAAGTGGAAATGTAAAATCAAGTTTTTGTCTACCAGAAAAAATGAAGGAGAAGATATAATAACCTTTTTATGATCCTGGATATGTAAATGTCAAAATTTTCAGTAAGGTTTTTTTTCCTATCGGTGTATTGGTAAGCCATTATCTACTAATTCTGTTTCACCACCAAGATCCATAATAATAAAATTTCTATCTTTCTTAGACAAAGATCTTGTTTAAAAACAGCTTGGGCAAAAGTTCTTTTAAAATGCAAACAATATAGCATAAGATTTGATAATGACTACTCAACAAAAACTATTGAAATAAGAAAATATGTTGGCCATTAGTTAAATATTTGAAACAAAACAATATAAAAGCATGAATAGTCTTTCTAGCAAGAGTAAAAGTCCATTTATCTAATGACACCAGAATGTTTAATAATATTGAAGAAGCAACTTATTTTGTTAAAAACAACAATATATCTATCACCAAAGATACTGTATGAACTGGACACCTTCCACTTTTAGGAGATCTTCAGAAAAGGTAGCATGGATAGATGTTAGAAAGAAAAAACAAAAAAAAAATCTGATCTACCTACAATCTTTTTGCCAAAGGCTTTCAGAACAACTCTGAAAAACTACCTTACTGAACTTATTACAGGTTCATACAAAAGTCCAGAATCTGATACCTAAAAATTAACATTATACCACATTCACCTCAGACTAGATCTTAGAAAATAGCCAGTAACTATCATAGTAAAATGTCCCTCTTCACTTAACACTATCATACTAATACCAAATAATTGCATTAATAAATAAGTCAAGATACTAACACAGTGTTTATAAGCAAAGCATTCAACTTTGATAAAGAGAATCGTAAATATATGTATTTCATTTATATCACAGAGAGATCATAAGAACTTTACAGTGGTTGATATATAAATTACTGTTTCACATACTTAACACATCATTGTTTAAATAATATTGCAGAAATAGTGTCTGCAATATTAACTTGCTATAAGGTTGTTCAAAAAAAAATGAAAGAGACAGGGAAGGAGGGCGGATTACTTTTATACAATCACTTGGTCTTTTGCTTTAATTATATGCTTAAACATAAGTATTTTATAGACTTAATGGTTGGCAGCAGAAACTGAAGCCTTTTACAAATGATTAACATTGTGAAAGTTCTGAGGGTTTACTTTCCCACATATAGCAAGAGCACTGCTAAAGGAAGGCTCTTTTTATAAAAGCATATTATACTAACAATCGCACATACTATCTACATAAGTAAAAGCACTCATACACTTACATCTTTGTATAAAATGAAACCTGTAAGAAGCAGCAATGTATGAGCAAATAATATACAAATCATTGAAAGAAGCTTAAGCAAATACTAGCATAGGCATTACTAGTAACATTATAGTACAACTGCGTTCCTATGGATGGGAGTGAAGAATGTTTGAATGTGGCTTTTCAGTTAATCCCTTTTAACTATAGATGGGTGATTTGATTTCTTTTGTTAAGACTTGCTCATTCAAAGTGATAGCATATAGATAGAAGTTATAGAAGGATGATTGTGGAATGTACTGCTTTGGATTTAGTGCCCTTGCTACATCCTTTAAAGTTCTGATTATATCAGAACTTTAGGAGAACATTATGACAACACAACTGCTTCTCCTCAATAGAGATCTAGTAATAACTGCCAGCATGATACATTTGATAGGGAAATAAAGCAAAAGTGAAACAATGCAGACTGAAATTTTGAAGAGTAATGAAGGGTTTGGGAAGTGTTTTTAGATAAGAACTGTGAGGCTACTAGATATGGGGAATAAATAAATAAATAAAATATGGCAAAGAAGCATTGCTTTCAAGATGGATATTAAGATTGCACTGTATGTCTTGTTTAAAAGGATTGTATGCAACATTGTTACGGTTGCATTAGCCATTCAAAGAACTACTGAAACATGAGAAAAGAGATACATTCAAGAAATGCCTCATTAAGAATGCAATGTAAAAATACTGGAAATTAAATAAATAAATAAGAAATTAAGCTCTTTAACTAAAGAATAAGGTAATAAAAATGATACGTTTAGACTAATCTAAAATAATAGCTGTGGTAATACAAGTAGATGAAATAAATGCATCACAATTTAATTTATTACATGAAACAATCTAAGACATAATGAATGATAAGTTGTTATAATAAGGTTAACCAAATACACTGCTTAACAATAATTGTTTTTAAATAAATAGATGTAATAAATGATCATTTAAAAAGAGTTTAAATACTGCTATATTTCAGGTGGTTGGAGAGCATTTACTGTATATTCACAAAACAATATGATATTGTTAAAATTCAATATTCATTTATTATATAAGAATGCACTGAATAACAATATAAGTATTTCAGAATACTTGAAAGATGTTAAGATCAAAACTTGATTATATGTTAAGCATTTTATTATTATTATTCATAGGTTCATAGGTGTTTACTAGGCTAACAACTACAAGGGCCTTTTTAAGCCTATCCATGCATCCCAAATCTCTGACAAGTTCTGATACCCTTGATAAATATAAGCATGGGCCTGTGAGATGAACCGTATACAGGTTACCTGTGTCCATTAGAGATATAGGTACGAAACCAGGGATGAATTTCCAGTTTCCCATCCAATTGTCCAAGCTGCACTTGAATGGGTTAGGGAGGAACTCTGCTTCACATGGATGGGGAGCCTGTTCCATAAACAGGTAGTCTCTGGAGTACATACCTATCTCTCCAGCAGGTCCTATTTATATCACAGGCAAGGTTTAAGTCTTAAGAATGGGTAATTCTGGTGCTGTTTGTTTTGTGGATATGCAGGAGGTCCAAAAGAGTGGGGTCTTGCTAGTGATCTATACACCATCAGCTCCAGATTATCAGTTTATTTATTCTAGAGCTGTGAAACTCTTGTAAATAATCTTTTCCTTTAAAACTGTAGATGCAGCTTTGCAAAAGAAGGTAGTCTAGAGGACTGATTTACATCTAGACTAAGAATTTGTTAATTCCATCCATTTATTTAAACTATTCTTTTTTAAATATCTTTTCAACAATATTTTTTTGCGTGCCTGGTAAAATACACAACTTAATTATAAGAGGTGAGACAGTGCATTACTTAATTGCATGTATGCATGAAAACATCTACATTTATGCAAACTTTTTTCTCTTCCACGGAGCTAATCCTGTTATCCTTAAATATTAATAGACTAAATAATACAAAAAAGCAAATATGCTAAAATACCTTGATACTAATAAGACACAACTCAGGTCTTCTCCAAGAAACACAAATCAACAATTCAGAAAAAGTAAGAAAAGTTATAATTTGGGATTCTTTTAAGTCCTATATTTATAGGCTTTATAAAAAGAAAATAAAAGAATGGGACAGAGAGTTATCAAAAAATCAAGCCAAACTTCACACAGCCAAAGATAAATATAAAAAGGGGACAAACTTATAAAGGTGGAGATAGATGATTTAAATACAAAAGTATTCCGAACACTTTTCACACAAAACTACATATGCTGTCTCCCCAAGATACATGCATAATTTATTGAAAAGAGTTAAAATATAATCTACATGTAATCATAGTTCAGAAATACAGGATATTAAATAAAATAATAAAATATGCACAGATTTCAGATACATTTTAGATCTATTTAGACATTATTTATCCCTGAACCAAGAACCAGAGTAAAGACACTCTTTTAGGCCAAATATAAGCCCATTCATATATCAGTTATTAATAAAAAAAATATTTCAACAGAACTTAAAAAGAACTTACTTTATAAAAATCATTCAAAGAGGTAGCAGACAAGATAAAAGAACTTACAACTAAGAGCTCTCCAGGTTTTGATGGAATAATCTCTAAATTTTATAAGATTGTCCCAAAAATGATATACATTTTTTCACAAAACTATTGTAGATATTCAACTAAACAAATCTATTCCACCATCCTGGAAATATTTACTAATTACTCCAAAGTATAAAGAGAATAAAACCCATCAATTACCCTCATCTTCTAGACCCATCTCTCTCTTAAATACAGCTTACAAGATGTTTATGGCTATCCTTGCAGATAAATTAAAAGAATATATATCACAGATAATTAGCACACATCAAACAGATATATGGATGTGTGTGTGTGTGTGTGTGTGTGTGTGTGTGTGTGTGTGTGTGTGTGTGTGTGTGTGTGTGTGTGTGTGTGTCTGTGTATGGTTTACTATCAAAAAGTTGAAAGTAAAAAAAAAAATTCACTTGATTGAACTCACATTCTGAATTTGGCAATGTCACTTGTATGGACTGTTGAAAATCATCACTGAAACATCTGCATTTAAAGAAAGTCAGAATGGCAGGAGGTGACATCAGACCCTCAGGAAGTTGTGCTGAAGCTGCTGTATGAATTATACATCTACAGCACAAGTTTTTGCAGTTTTGTGCCCCCCACACCCCCTGCAAATTATATATTCCAATTTTGAGATTGCACTACAGTGAGGAAAATGGTAAGTTTCCCATTCACCACTGTAGTGCAATCTGTTATCAGAACTTTGAATGAACTTTAGCAAATGTACACTACCATTTGTTATTTGTGCTTTCAAACATTTTCAGAATGGCATTACGGAAACTGAAAAAGACACATTTGACTATCCCAGTTTCACATAAGTGCCGTTCCATATTGTGATAGTAAACCATATATATATATATATATATATATATATATATATATATATATATATATTGCGGTGGTGGTGCTGCGGTAGTGTTTTCACCTCACAGTAAGACGTTGTCCTGTTCGATTCTCAGCTAGAGCGTCTTCTGTGTGGAGACTTGCGTGAATGGGCGTACCTTCATTGAAGGTTGTGCGTCAGAGCCGGCAACTTGGTATTTAAAAATCTACTGCCAATCATTAGTCGACTGGAGTTCCACTGTGGCAACCCCTAACCAGGAAAAGCCGAAAGACACAACAACACTTTTTAGGGCAGCTGCGGTGGTGCAGCGGTTAGCATTGCAGCCTCACAGAAAGAGGTTCTCCTGTTCGATTCTCAGCTGGGGTGCCTTCTGTGTGGAGTCTGCATGTCCTCCCTGTGGTCGCGTGGGTTTCCTCCAGGTGCTTCGGTTTCCTCCCACATCCCAAAGACATGCTGTAGGTGGATTGGACACTCTAAATTGGCCCTAGGCATGAGTGTGTGTATGTGTGTGCCTTCTGTGGAAGGTTGGGCGCCGGGCTGGCAACTTGACACCGTAAAACTGCACTGCCAATCATGAGCAGACAGGTGATCCACTGTGGCGACCCCTAATCGGGAAAAGCTGAAAGAAGACGTAGATATATATATATGTATATATATATAGAGAGAGAGAGAGAGAGACATTTGATAAAATAATAAGAACAGTAAAAAACATGAACCACTGTTATTAATCTCAATATTGAGAAAATATTTGACTCACTGAATTAAAATTACTTATTTAATACATTAGAGCTATTTTATTTTCCACTATAATTTATTTGTCTCTTAAATACGTATATAAAGACAAACAATCTTATGTTTCCTCAAAATCTGTACCTTTAACTGCATGTACAAAACAAGGTTGCCTTCTATCCCCTTTTCACTTACAATAGCTGCAGAGATCTTAGCAATATCAATCTGATTTAATCAAAGAATAAAAGGTATAGAAAATGCTGACAATTATAATTCTAAAATAATTCTCTTTGCTGATGAGATAATATATACTAAACTCAAAAGAATAATTAGAAGACCTAACCTGCATCATTAAAAAATACCATAACATTTCAGGTCTACAATTTAATGAAGTAAAGTCAAAATTTATATTAATTAATAAATAGAAAGAAAATATACAAATAAAATAAAAAGAAATTATTGGTGAAGAATCAATAGCTTTAACATATTTAGGCAGTTTTATCAAAGAAACTATAGAAGAAACCAAAGAAGCTAATTCAGAAAAAAATATTTGGGCCTCCACTGAAAATTGGCTTTGTTCCAAGCTGGACTTTCCCGGTAAACAAATGTTAAATAAATAATTAAAGAAAGAAAGAAATATCAAAATTAATTTCTACATGAGTAAACTAAGGCTTTCATTTGAAGATAGATTGCAACAATAAAAGTGGTATTATTTTCAAATGTTTTATATATAAATCAAGCTCTAGTTTTTGCTCCTAATGAAACACGCTTGAAAAAATGAATATGTTATTACTAAACGTCCTTTGTTTTCAAAGAAACTCAGAATAGCTTATCATCATCATTCTAGATCTTGGAATTCAGGAGGTATAAATTTTCCAAAACAGAAGTGAATGCTAAAGCAATGTTTTTTTTAAATCTGCTTAGATCCCAGAAACTATTCAGATTTGAAAAATTACATTTTACACTCTTCAATACAAAAAATATATAAATAAAAATAATAATATAGATGATCTCATATCTATGTATCTAGATTCAATTTAATATTTTTTTGCCTTCTCAATCCAAATATATATTTGACACAATTACAAAACTACAATTTTAGGTACTATAGAGAATTCATAAATACATTTTGAAATATAAAAATATAATGTATTTGTACATTTGTTTGGATGGTAAAAACATTAACTGAGTAATATAATTTAGAATCACAATTTTTATACATAATATCAGAGTTTTTGCACAAGACAAATTTCTTCATTTATCACATTCTCAATATAAACAAATTCCAAAGTTAATAAAACTATTACATGAAATCTTACATAATAAGTTTGAATTGAAAAACACAATTTGAAACCTTTATCAGATTAACAATTAAACAATACATTTTGGCATTATATTACATTGGGTCATAAAGTAAAGATAGAATAAAATAAACTTCTTGGAAAGTGAGAGGATGCCTGAGGAATGGAGAAAATGTGTTTTGGTACCGATTTTTAAGAATAAGGGTGATGTGCAGAGCTGTAGTAACTACAGAGGGATTAAACTGATCCATCACAGCATGAAGTTATGGGAAAGAGTAGTGGAAGCTAGGTTAAGAAGGGAGGTGATGATTAGTGATCAGCAGTATGGTTTCATGCCAGGAAAGAGCACTACAGATGCAATGTTTGCTCTGAGAGTGTTGATGGAGAAGTACAGAGAAGGTCAGAAGGAGTTGCATTGTGTCTTTGTGGATTTAGAGAAAGCATATGACAGTGTGTCTAGAGAGGAGTTGTGGTACTATATGAGGAAGTCAGGAGTGCCAGAGAAGTATGTAAGAGTGGTACAGGATATGTACGAGGGTAGTGTGACAGCGGTGAGGTCTGCGGTGGTAGTGACGAATGCGTTTAAGGTGGAGGTGGGATTACATCAAGGATCAGCTCTGAGCCCTTTCTTATTTGCAATGGTGATGGACAGGTTGACAGACGAAATCAGACAGGAGTCCCCATGGACTATGATGTTTGCAGATGACATTGTGATCTGTAGTGAGAGTAGGGAACAGGTGGAGGAGACCCTGGAGAGGTGGAGATATGCTCTAGAAAGAAGAGGAATGAAGGTCAGCAGGACTAAGACAGAATATATGTGTGTGAATGAGAGGGAGGATAGAGGAATGGTGAGGATGCAGGGAGTAGAGGTGGCGAAGGTGGATGAGTTTAAGTACTTGAGATCAACAGTTCAGAGTAATGGTGAGAGTGGAAGAGAGGTGAAGAAGAGAGTACAGGCAGGATGGAGTGGGTGGAGAAGAGTGTCAGGAGTGATTTGTGACAGATGAGTACCAGTAAGAGTGAAAGGGAAGGTCTACAAGAGGGTAGTGAGACCAGCTATGTTATATGGGTTGGAGACAGTGGCATTGACAAAAAGGCAGGAGTCAGAGCTTGATGTGGCAGAGTTGAAGATGTTAAGATTTGCACTGGGTGTGATGAGAATGGACAGGATTAGGAATAAGTATATTAGAGGGTCAGCCCAGGTTGGAAGGTTTGGAGACAAAGCCAGAGAGGCAAGATTACATTGGTTTGGACATGTGCTGAGGAGGGATGCAGAGTACATTGGGAAAAAGATGCTAAGGATGAAGCTGCCAAGTAACAGGAAAAGATGAAGGCCTAAGATAAGGTTTATGGATGTGGTGAGAGAGGACATGCAGGTGGTTGGTGTGACAGAGCAAGATGCAGAGGACAAGAAGAAATGGAAACAGTTGATCTGCTGTGGCGACCCCTAACGGGAGCAGTCAAAAGAAGAAGAAGAAGAAGGAGAAGAAGAAGAAGAAAATAAACTTCAAAAGTTGAAATTTGTAAAAATACCTCCTGGATACCCTACTAGCATATTTTCACATTTTACATTTTTACACAGATGTTTGTAATACTTAATAGAATGCTAAAATATTAATAAATAAAAGAATGTTGAATGCTAGACATGTAATCACTCTTGTAAGACACTGGATAAATATATGTTATGATTGTCCATCTATGCATAATTATTGAAACAAAACTGGATATTTCCTCAAAGCTGTTTGGTATGATTCCTTTACTTTAACTAAAATGTTAGCATTATGTAATGTAATTGACAAACATGAAATGAACATGGGGAATTGCTTCTTACTGTGGACAATTTAGCTGTTGCGAGAAAAAACATCACAAGTAAATGGAAAACTTCATATCCATCATAATTGTAAAATATTGCCTTCACACAGATTACTATAAAAAAAAGTATGATGTTTTCAAAGAACTTAACTAAATTCATAGGTTAAAGTATTTTCTCTTATTGATGTGTGTTTGCAAAATAACACCTCTGTAAATTGTATAAATTCAAAATACAATTCAAGTCCAATTTGCTTTAAAATCATGACTTATTTTTAAATGCAGTTTATCAGAATATTTAGATATATTAATCCAGTTATTTTTTTTCCAGGCATGATTTTGTATATTCTAAATAGTTACTTAGTTATTTCTTTTTTCTTTTCTTTGTTTTTCCTTTTTCTTTCCATATTGTATTTCTTATGAAATGTATCATTGTATTAATAATAATATGCCATTTACAATAAAGCTTCATAAAAAAATCAAAATAATTCTGATAATTCATATATTTAACTGCAAAACAATATTCTGATATGAGCAATGAAGCGATGTTATAACATGATCATAACATTGAATTGCTTAGTTAATTACAGATATAATTGTGTTGCTTATATGTTTTAATGTTTTATTTGCTGTTTAGAATCTTGGTTGTAAACCTCTGGCTGAGACTGAAAATGTCCATTTGGTTCAGTGATCTACCCAAGTCAACAAAGACATACATTTATACTTACATAAATACATGCATGCATATAGACACACACACACACACACACACACACACACACACACACACACACACACTTAAATAAATAAAGAAATAACATCAATAGCCTTGCACAATGTTATTTTTATTTGTGCCTTGCTCTAATAGTTCAGCCAGAGGTTTACAACCAAGATTCTAAACAGCAAATAAAACATTAAAACATATAAGCAACACAATTATATCTGTAATTAACTAAGCAATTCAATGTTATGATCATGTTATAACATCGCTTCATTGCTTAGAGCTGCCAAATTTAATACTTTTCAATCAATTAATAGTAGCCCATAAGATCCTGTATTTACCTCAAAATACACCCATACTTACATCCCTAGTCATCCCCTATAATAACCTCAAGACCTTACGCTCAGCTAATAACCTACTTGTACAAATATCAAAATCCAACAACTTAGCTGGTGACACCTTGTTCTCCAATACAGTAGGTAAAGCCTGGAACATCCTCCCAAGCCAGCTAACTTCAATATCCTCTGTCAGCTTATTTAAAAGCAAGCTTAAACCCTACCTCAAATCACACTGGCTATGCCCCTGTGTTAACCCAGACTAAGTACCTAACTATTAACTAGACAACCACAATTCCTAGCCTATCATGATCTTGTGTTGTCTCACTAATTTCTAGTGAGCTTAACCTTCCTTAGGATTTTTTCTCATGTAAATAAGTATATACAGTGGAATGATCAAACACCTTCATATAGTATCACAACCTATGTGTTAAATAACAATAGAAATCCATCCTTGTTTGCTGTTCTTCTATACTCTATCTATTGATCTCTAGTGTTTTTCTTTCTTAGGTTTTTGTGAGACCTCAGTATCTCTTATCATAAATTACTAGGTGCATCTAATTTTGTAATATGTTATAAAGATTTGTACTACACCATTTCTAATACAAATGTATTAGTCTTATTCATCTATTCTTAGATACATTTTTCCTTTTTCCTACTGAAATATAAAATATATAATCTTAGGCTTGTACTATAATTGTTAAAACTTATGTACCAAATTATACTGTTATTGTCTTTGTCTTGACCTTTTATGTTGTTGTAATTTGTGGAGCTTTTCTCCCCGGGCCTCCACTGAAAATGGACATAAATCCAGCTGGACTAGCCCGGTCAACAAATGTAAAATAAATAAATAAAATAAATAAATTACTTTCACCTATCTAAAACCCATCAGATGTTCTTAAAGGAATATATTTGGTCTATAAACCAACAGATATTTCTAGTGTTTTTCTCAAAAATACATCTCATATAGAGTTGCCAAACAAAAAATGTATTTATTTATTTATTATTTGTTGACCAGGAAAGTCTGACTAGGACAAAGCCTATTCTCAGTTGAGGCCTGGGGAGAAACACTCTAGACGCATGTCTTTAGAATGTTGGAGGAAACCCACATAAATGCAGGGAGAACATGAAACTCCGCACAAAAGGAGAATCAAACTGGAGAACCTCTTGCTGTGCGGTGACAACATTTACCACTGCACCACTGCACCACCCAAAACGTTTAATGCCACCAAGTTAAAAGCTGAGCACTTTCATCTGATACACAGACTTTGTCAAAACTGTTTAACTTGTGCCCTTTAACATTTTTAAATATTCAATTCAACGGTCATGTGATACCAGACAACCAATAATAAACACACATAAATTCAATATTATCACACTTACAAATTTCACTTTAAAAATCTAAATGATAAAAAAGGGAATCCTAAATCAATGTAATTCACAATTTTAAAACTAACATTGTAGATGTGTGCTCATTTAGCCCTTGTGGTTTAACGGCATTAAAATTCTTCCATCTCTAACCTGTCTAGCCATGAATGGGACTTTGCATCAATACAAACCTTAGCTAGTACAAAAAAATAAAAAAAGTTTAAAGTTGTTACAAACAACTAAATGTTTATACAATGCCCTGTTTCTACTGGAGGACATGGGCAAAGGACCATATTTCTGGGAGGCCATGGTCAATAGACCATGTCCTTTGTAAAGGATAGTATGCAACTTTCCCCTCTAGGCTTCTGAACACTAGCTAGGGCATTGTTTGCCCCCAAAATGCCTTTTTTTAGGCAATGCCAATTCGAAAAACCTACTAACATAGCAAAATCAACTCAACAGAACCTCAAGGTGTTACTGCTCAATTCCAGGAGCCTAAAAACAATACACTCCATCCAAGGCCTCCTCACATTCAAGAATATAGATATATGTCCAGTTACTGACAGACAGTAACCTGGCAGTGAAGGGTTTCAGTGCTTTCCACACTTTTAGACCGGTGGTTGCACAGACAAGGTCTAAAGGTGGAGGTGTCTCAGTATAAATCAATAATAAACATACATTGTTACATTGGCCTATGACTAATGTTGCTGCTCAACTACTACACTTCATTGAAAGGGAACTAAAGCAACACTGATTTTGTGCAGTCAGTGCTCCTAGGCTCTTACTTAGATAACAGCTTGAGACACTGCATTTACCATTATTATAAACAATAGATATATAGATATGGTCAACTACTCAAATATTTCCCAAAGCTAAGATTAGCCTTTATCTCAAGTCACTACTCATCTACCATGATCAAATTAATTAGAGCTAAAAGTATGGCTCACACATCTGCAATAACAGAATGGGGTTACTTGGTTAGAGCATTATTATAAACAACTATACCAGCCATTTGCTCTGTAACATTGACATTTATAAACATTAGACAAGGGTTCATTCAGACTTTGCACATCTATCATTCACTGCAGCAACTGGTTTTATGTAAGACTAATATTTTATAAAATTATTTCCCATACTACGAGGTCCAAGACAAGACTTTTGGATTTGAGAGAACTATTATTGTGGGTAGTAAGGGCATGGTGAGGTGTTGAAGTTACTAGCCAAAGGGCTAGTAGAGAGGCACTATGTAAGATGAAATAGTTTAGAGTTTAGAGAAATATGATGAGTTAAATAGATCATAATTGTCAGCCATATGAATTTTCAAAGGGTGAGTCAATAATGTGCTCATGGTTTGGTAAAGGAAACAAAGCTATAGATATAAATGAGTATACTTTAATGGATACTGGTGTTGGAATTATTCTCAGTGTTAATCTAAAAACAAATTCCAATACATAATCCAGCTGTTCTTCCAGTTAGAGAAGATAGAAGATTGTCAAGTTTGTAGCATCAAAAATAAATAATAAAAAATAAAAATGATCAAACCAATGATTACAAGTTTATTGAAACAGTGAATGCTTTTGTCCAAGCAGGACTTCCTTTGACTGCAAAAATTAGTGAAAGAGCCTCAGTTTAATTACCTAAAATCTTTCACAAACCAAATCATGTGATCAGATTAATGAATGATGCAAACCTCTGCACTTTTAACAACGTTTAAGTTTTCTATGTCACTGAGACCCGCTATGCAGCCAGCCTTAAATTTGACTTGCCAAATGAGCTCTGTCCACTTTAGTAAGTCTTCCCCTGTTTACTTGCTGTAAATAGAATTTATAGTTTGTAAAATATTACATTTAAGAGTAGCATTGTTACAATGCTGTACGTGTATGAAAAGAACATTGGTTTTGTCCTTAATATTCAGATGTTCATAAGTGAGTTTCCATAGGGCTCTGGAAGGCCAACCAGTATAAAAACTTTGAAAAAAACAACAAAGATCCATATAAACTACAGTATTAATGTTGAAATTCTGCCCCTTCAAATTAAGTTTGCCACCCCAATCATCAAATGCATACAATAACAGCATTTCCCTTAAGTACTCATCCCTCCATATTTGGTAGGGGGCTTAACCTTCTGATTAAGTATGTCTTTAATTGTTCCACTTCTGTTATAAACAAATCAGGACAGACACCTACTATATCCGATGTAACAGGAAAAGGATTTAAAATCCACCAATAATTCATCAGTATCTGCTCAACATCACCAGTATCTAAATGTGCAATCTGCTACCATTTGTTTGCTAATCTGCTTTATTTGTAAGTTCATAACATGCCCTTTTTGCTTTAGCACTTTGTTAATGATTGTTTCTGCATGTCTCTTACCAGTACAGAAAGAGTTGAACCACACATAAAGTATTTATATTGTTTTACAATGATAACTGGGTTGCTGAACAAGTCAAATACTTTGTTGTCATTAGCTTCACCTAGCTTTTGAAGAATTAAGAAGGTCACAGAATTTTTTCTTCATCTTTGACACTAGTTTGTTTTTCTGTAGCCAGTGGTTTAGATCATCAATGTCCTTCTGAAGATTTGTTTTTGTCCTTCTGGGCAGCTTTTAAGGCTAGGCCTTTTGAGGAAGAACATATCAATCACACAACATGATGACATTCAGTTCAGGATGATCTTCAGGTTGCTCATTAATAAAAATATCAATAAAATATGCCCCAGTGTTATTCCTTCGGGAATTCCTGCAGTGAATATACCATTGTCAGAGGAAGAGAGTCTAATATGACCTTAAATGTTTGGTCTAATAAGTAGTTCCTGAAACATCTAACAAACCCATCCCCAAACCTTGCATTTTACAGTTTTCAAAGAGTGTTGCATGACAAACTGATTCAACAGGTATTTTAGGTCTACAAAGATAGAACCAGTAAGAAGACCTTTCACCAAACTATTACAGAGCAGATGGTACAGAATTTGTGATAAAACACAGATTTAAAAGTGCTCTGTAATGTTTGACTGGCAACGACTGGGTAGATTATAAGTGATGTATAATGTTTGCAACTAAAATTATGTCAATATGGTTTGTGATGTATAATGCTTGTGACTAAGATTTTTTTCAAAACGGTTTGTTTTCATTTATATAAATGTATGATTGCCTATGTCATAAGTGATAATTTAATAAAGATGTTTCTTGTTTAAAAACACACTGAAGGCAGGAGTATAGTTGGTACTGCCCCCCTTAACCCTTGACCTTAATTTGATCTACATAGCTATGCCAACAAAGAGATATAGTCAACCCCTCAAACTATAATGCAGTTCATCTAATACAGAAGAATATATTTAGCAGAGCATTAAACTCTTGCAGGAGAGTTTTCTCCAGTAGCTTAACTGGGTGGCTGTCTGGCTGCTGGAGGCTCTTACTGTACGTGCTCTGGCTGGTTACCTCCCACTGGCAGTGATTCTGGCTCCATGCTTATTTAAATGTTGGCAGTGCTGTGTGACTCATTCAAGTATTGCCTGGGTCCTTTACACCACTCCTGTGCTGTCTGTTATTTGCAGTTAAGACTGCAACCCCATCCCTTTAAACTTGCAAGATGTATTTCCTATTCTTAATTTCTGTCCAAATGTACGAGTACAGCATTCCCTTGAATAAGGTAAAGCAAGCTGTTGTAACTTGCACTCTATAGCAATGACCTTGCTGAAAGACACATACAAACACTTTATATGTTGTGGGGGTTTTCTGCTTTAACACTTCAGCTTTAAGTAATCATACTGTCTTGTTGTAGGAAATAAGGTTAACCTGTGCACTTTGTATGCATTCATAGTCAACAATGTTCAGATGATTGCAGTTTTGTTTTTTGCTGAATTGCATATTTGTCTAGTAGGATGGGGGAATGTTTCTGGAAAAACATGAACTGTTAATTTACAGTTATTTGGATTATTTTGTATCTTGCTTACTTCTGCCAGCTTTGCTTATTTTGACTTCCTGCTATTACATTTTTTCACAATTGCCCTGTGTTCTACTGACCCCATCCACATTACCTTCAACATTCTATTTTTTTCTCCTTTGTACAGAAAAAAGAAGTAATGTACTCACCATAACGTTCCATGTCTGTTGTCCATCTCACCTTCATTCTTACTGGTTGGGTTCAGAACCGATCCTTAGTTCCGACTCGGCCTTATACTAAAGGTCGAGGGCTTCCACTGGCTTGTGGCTGTATCCCTATCCCATCATGCTCTAGTGAAGTTCCGCAGATCTTGTTTGCTGATAACCGTAGGTCCCTAAGGTACTAGCAATACATCTCATGAAGACAATGAAGAAGGTCAGAGACACACTAGCCAAAGAAAGAATCTCTTTGTCCTCTTTGTTCTCCAGGAGCCAAAGGTAGGGGGAAGGAGAGCTGGATGTAAGAATGAAGGCGAGATGGAAAATAACATGGAACATTATGGTGAGTACATAACTTCGTTATGTTATGTTGTCCTATCTCACATTCATTCTTACTGGTTGGGACAAAGTCCCTAGCACCATATTTCTTGGGGAACAGTGGACCCAAAGGAGGCCCTGTCCCTGGTGGCCAAATCTTTTTTGTAATGATTGATAAAGGTATGAGGCGTTGCCCAAGTAGCAGCAGCACAAATGCTATCAAGTGGCAGTCTAGCTCGAAAAGCAGAAGAGGTTGCCATAGCTCTTGTAGAATGACCTTTGATTTAAAGGGGAGAACTTTGTTATTAGAATTATATATAAAGGTTATAAAATCTGAGAGCCATCTTGAAAGTGTGACCTGAGATATAGGAGCACTTTTCTTTGCTTCTGAAAATGACACAAATAACTGATCAGATTTCCTGAAGTTCTTTGTTCTATGTAAGTAGATGTATAATTGTCTATGTACATCCAGTTGGTGAAGCTTATATTCTGCCTTGTTCCCATGGTTTCGGAAAAAAACTGCTAACTCTATGGGCTGATTTAGGTTAGACTGCGCATACTTTTGGCAGGAAGGATGGGTTTATTTGGAGAGATACTCTATCTTTGTGAAAAAACATATATGGTGGGTTGATCGATAATGTTTGCAGGTCTGAGACTCTTCTAGCAGAAGTGATAGCAACCAACATATTTGTTTTCCACGTTAAAAGTTTTAGATCACATGACGCAGGTTCAAATGGGGAAAGGATCAAACAAGGCATAACAAAATTTAGGTCCCAAGGTGGTAGGGGTGTTCTTACAGGTGGTCTTAACAAATTAGTACCCTTCAGGAAGAATTTGCGTAGTTTGTGGGACATCAAGTTAGGGACAAAGTCGCTTATATGGAAATTAGATATTGCTGCTAACTGTACATGAATAGTAGCTGCAGCTGTGCCTTCATTAAATAGTTTTGTCAAAAATTCAAGAATAGAAATTATAGGAGCAGAAAAGGGGTCAATGTTTTTTGTCAATGCCCAGGAAGAAAACCTTTTCCATTTACTGATATATAACTTTCTCATTGAGGCCTTATGAGAAGAGATCAAGATATGTTTGACCGAATGAGGGAGTTTAGGGAGCCTGGCTATAATTGGAATTGGAGCAGCCAAGCTGTTAATTTGAGGATTTGAAGACAAGTGTGGAGCGTTCCGGACATATGAGTCAGAAGGTCTGGAACTGGGTCCAGAACCCATGGCTCCTCCTGAAGATGAGGCCAAAGGAAGGGGAACCAAATCTGATGAGGCCAGTATGGGACAATGAGAATCAGCTTGCTTCCCAGTGAGCTGGCTTTCAGGAGAACCTTGGGTATCACAGGAAAGGGAGGAAAGGCATAAAGAAGTCCTGAGGGCCAATCGTGTACAGGTGCATCCCTTGGTGACTCCCCCGTAAGGGGGATCAGGGCAAAATAGCTGCTGCATTTGTCATTCATGGATGTGGAAAAAAGGTCACAACACGGCTGGCCCCATTTTCAGAAGATCATTTCCGCTACCTCTTGTTTTAGGGACCACTCATGAGGCAAGAGAATTGCACTGCTGAGTTTGTCTGCTAGCACGTTGGATTTCCCTGGAATGTGCATTGCTATCAGAAAGTATTGGGAAGATGTTGTCCACTGCCATACTCTCAGGACTTCTCAACAAAGGGGGTTAAAACCTGGACCCTCCTTGTTTGTTTATGTAGCAGACAACCAACATGTTGTCTGTCTGTATTGCAATTGTACCCAGTGGGAGGGAGAGAGAGTTCTGGAGTGCCTGCAACATCAAAAGCACTGCTCTCATCTCTAGGGTATTGATGTGCAAATGAGCCTCGTGATCCTGCCAAGTGCCTTGGACTGTCCTTCCCAGATAATGACCACCCCCACCCTACCTGGGAGGCATCCATGGTTACTGTGGCCACAGGCTGTGGGGAAAGAAAGGATTTACCTGATGTTACGTGATTGGAGTGAAGCCACCAGCAAAGATCCTTCTTGCAGGAATCTGTTAACAGAATTTGATGGGACATAGGTAGTACCTGCAAAGATTACTGGGTGAATAGTAGCCACTGTAGAATTCTCATGTGCATGTGTGCTATTGGAACCAAACTTATTGCTGCTGCCATAGTTCCCAAGACTTTCAAAACTGTCCTTGCCTGCAATCTTGTTTTGAAGAGAAGGTGGGAGACTTGCTGTCTCAGAACTAAGACTCTTTCTGCAGGAAGCTTTGCCATCATGTTTATTGTGTCTAGATCTGCTACTATAAATGTGATACATTGCGATGGCAACAAGGCAGATTTTATGTAATTTATTGTGATTCCCAGATGAGATCAGAGAGTGAGAGAGAGTGGTGTCTCTTGATTCCAGAAGTAGATGCTTGGTGGTGGCAGTTAGGAGCCAATTGTCTAGATACAGAAACACTCAGAATCCTAGACATCTCAGGTGAGCCGTGACTACTGCCATTCACTTGGTGAACACTCTGGGGGCTGTAGAGAGACCAAAGGGCAGAGCTCGAAACTGGTAATGACTGGCTCCCAGCCAGAAGCACAGATGACTCCCAGATGGCCTGTCCGTCTTTATGTGATAGTATGCATCCTGGTGGTCTATAGAGCACATCCAAATGTCTTTTCCCAAAAATGGAAGAAATGACTGCAGTGTTACCATCCAGAACATGGTCTTTTTTAGTGATTTATTTAATCTGCTGAAATCCAAAATTGGTCTCCAGTCCCCTGTTCGTTTTGGCACTAAAAAGAATTTTGAGTAAGTTCCAAATCCTATTTGGTCTGCTGTCACTCTTTGGATGACTCTTTTGTCTAGCAACTTTTGAATTTTTAGAGTTGCTTGATCCCTCTGACTGGGTGGAATGGCCGGGGTTTTCTTTATGTTTGGGATGGGAAGAGAAAAAGGTGAAGTATCTTCTGGATATGATACTTTGCACCCACTTGTCTTTCATTATTTCCAGCCGTCTTTTAGGTACAAAGATAATCAACCCCTAACTGCCTCCAGAGATGGACAGATGGGCCTCCCTTCAGGAGTGCTGAAAGGGCCTACCACAGAAAGAATCCCTGTCACTGTGGTTTTGCAGACCCCCTCTGCCATATGGATGCATCTTCCATTTGTACTTCCCCCTCTGCCCCTTGGAGAAGAGTCACCACGTGTGTCCTGAAAAACTCTCTGGGATTTATAGAATCACATCATCCCTCCCTTTTGGCCTTTTGGATAAGCGCTAAAAAGTATGGAAAAATGGACTCCTACAGCAGAGAGAGTCTTTCCTTCTTGCTCACACCTGGTTAGCATCTCCTGAAGTTTTGGCCCAAACAAGGACAAGCCATTGAATGGGACATTAATAAATGAAGATTTGAAAGGTTCCACAGTCACATAAGTGCATCCAGGAATGTCTCCTTAAGGAAATTCCTGAATCCACTGCTCTGCTCGCATAATAAATGAGCCTCATGAAGGAGTTGACCACAGAATTTAAGGTGGACAGCTGAGAGGAAACTTTGTCTGATACCCCTGCGGCTACTGTACCTTGGAGAGTGTCTCCTAGATTCTTTAGGAGACCTCTTTGTAGTCTTGTAAAATGCATCAGATAGTTCAGCGATCTGAGTACAAAAGTCACTGAAGCAAACATGTGCTTCACGTATCTGTCTATCATATGAGACTCCTTGTTCAGTGGATGGACAGAAGAGGATGTTTCAGAAAGTTCCTTTTTGGTGGCTGCTGCCACCACCATAGGATCTACAGGGACACCCTTGGTCAGAAAGTCTCTATTTGAAGGAGATGTAATGAACTTATTTGGCCTCCTAGGGACAGCCCCCACTGCATCTGGAGACTCCCACGCCTTTTGACTAACTAGTTCCATAACTTTGTCAAAAGGTGGAGACACCCAGGTGGCTAAAGGGTGAAACCCAAAGTCCTTCAGGTAAACAGACTCCTTATCAGAAGGGTTGATGGGCTCCCAGCCACCTCTCTGCTTAAGGATTTCTAGGATGTCTGCAAAGGAGACATCTTCAGAGGACAACTGTGGGGACCCTTCCAACTCATCGAGATCTGTGTCTGAGGTGACAGACTACTCTGGGGAGCCCAGGTGCTTCCTCTTGCAGAGTCTTTTATGAGGGACCTCTTCAGAAGAATATTCTGGGGATGTTTTGAAAGAGAGGGTTTCTCCCTATGGAGTACCCTGAGGCCTAGGGTCTCCACTGGTCTGTGTATGGTGTGGTGCAAACATGGACACTGGTGCCTTAGGGGAAGGAATGTCAGAACTGCTGAGTGGAGCTGTCTGAGAAGACAGCACCCTCCTCATCAGCTCCCCTCCCCGATCCCAAGATACTTCCAGCTCCAAAGAACTAGAAGAAATCCCCAGAACCAAGGGGGTTGGCTCCGAAGCTGATGCAGTAGCCGAGCTCATCTGCGCCGAAACCTGAGAGGTAAGTTTGAATCTGACAAATGTCTGATCTGACTCCCCTCCTAGGACCTGACCAGAGAGAGTCAGTTCCTAGACTCCTAGGATAGACCTGAGGCTGTCAGAGCAGATGTCAGTTCAGAAGATATCAGGATTGTTCTCAGCACCGATGATTCCACAACAGTCCATTCCAAGCATTCTGGCTCCGAGGTCCTGGGTTGGCTCGGTGGAGGAATCGATGTTGGTGGGATAGTCTTAGCTGGCTCTGAATCCCTGTGGGTTGGAGCCAAAAGAAGTTTGGCTAGTGCCGATGTCTTTGAAGCTTAGGCACCACCCTATCCAGACCATCGTTCAAAAAACTCCTGGAGGACTTCGAGGAGAGGGTAGGGGATCTAATTGACTGCAAAATAGGTGGCCTCAGAACAGGACTTACATGGCTCCATTTCTGGAGATCGGCTCCTGAGTTCAAATTCCATAGGCAATGAAACAGCTGGCACAGATGAAGTAGATTTCATAGGTTCCAAAATAGTCGGAGCCAGAGATACAATTTTGCTCAATTTTTTAACAGGCTCCGCTTGCCCTTTAAGAGGGAGATCTTTTTGTGAACTTGTCTGATTTGTTTGAAGGTGATTTTGTTGATCCTGAAGTGCCCAGACCTTCTTCAATAGCTTCCTGGAAGGGGAACTTCAATAAGCCTCTAACAATTAACTTATTTTTTCTCTCTAGTAGCCATCTAGAGCTGAAATAGTGACATATTGAGCATGATTCCTGCAGATGTACTGCTCCCAAGCAGTAAACGCAAACAGTATGGGAGTCTGTTATTGACATCTTCTGGCTGCACGTAGTACTCTTTTTAAAACTGGAAGGCTTAGTTTCTTTATGCTACTTGGACATGTTCAAATCACAGTCCACACACACACACACACACACACACACACACACACACACACACACACACACACACACACACACACACACACACACACACACACACACACATGCACACACACACACACACACACACACACACACACACACACACACACACACACACACACACACACGAGCAAAAACAATAACTACCACAACAATAACAACTATAAAATCCTACAGTTTAATATATAAAATATCAAACAAATAACTTATTTTTTAAACTTCACACAAGAGAGAAAGAAAGGAAGTTAGGTTGCCCTCTAACTAAAACGGGCAGCATCAGCCCTCTAACTTAAATGGGCTGATGCCCCTTATATTCAAGCAGTAGGAAAAACAATCAACAATGAATACTCAAAAGATGCCCTCTAGCTAAAATGGGCAGCGTCAGCCCTCTAACTTAAATGGGGTGACACCCTTCTATTTACTCTAACAGCAATGAAATATAGAAAAATTAGCTGGGATAGGGAACAAAACAAGGCCTAACAGAAAACTGACAGCCAGAAGCAAAAATACAGCAATGAATATCCTAACTAACTACAATATATAATGCTAACTAGTTTTGAAATATAATAAGAACAATTTTCCTGAGAAGTTAGTAAAGTAATGATAATAAAGGAAATAAAGTTTGGTTCACTTAGCTAGAATCAAGATGGAAGCCTCCGATCTGTTTAGTGGCAAACAAAATCTGGGGAACTTCATTAGAGCATGATGGGATAGGGATGCAGCCATGAGCCAGTGAAAGACCTAAAGCTTTAGTATATGGCCGAGTTGGAACCAAGGATCGGTTTCAAACCCAACCAGTAAGAATGAAGGCGAGATAGGACAGCATAACATCACTAGGTTCACAGTACCAGTTGTCCTTCTTGTTCTGCTGGTGCTCCTACATTAACTAAAGTTAAAAAAAGTGTTGCCTGGGTGGATTGTCTCTATATTATTTTAATAGCAGGGTATGGGACTTCTCCATCATCACCTACCTTCTGCTTGAAGCTGCCTGTTCATCCTCAAATTCTTAGCATCCACACACTTTTTTCTTAGGTATTTTGGCTCTAGAGAATGCTCTTCTCAGTCTACCTTATACTATTTACCCTTCCACTGACACTCCATAATAGCATTCTTGGCATAATTGAGACTAACTGTAATCTTCACTCACCTACGTACTGCTGCAACTGTCTAATTTAAAGAGATTTGTTAGGATTCTATCTATTTCTCCCTGTTGTCTGGCTTAATCATTTGACAAACATTTGGCATTGTTTCCTTTACACACATCCCTAAATTGAGTTGCATAGCCATATCAACAAATAGTTATACTAGTCGTCCTCAAACTTTATTACAGTTTGTCCACTTCAGAAGAATATATCTGCCAGAGCATTAAACTCTAGTAGAAGAGGTCTTCCAATTGTTTACCTTCCTGTCTAGAGACTTTTACTGCAGATGCTCTGGCTGATTACTTATTGCTGTCATGGGAGGTATGGCCACTACTCCCCTTTCACCCCCAATTCCTCAGTCACTCCCTTTCTCCCAAAATTTATTCCAGCCTAACCTCACCCACGTTTAATATCACTTCCTCCTCTCCTTAAAACGCTAGTTCTACTAGCTTAATTTGAACTCCTGATATAATCCGACACACAATCCAGCATTAATTTGTTCCTTGTTCATGGCTACCAGGTAGGACTCTATCATTACAGTATTCACAATATCCCCAATGCTCCTCCTACTCTGTCCATCGCTGTCAGTAAGTCTGCTCACTTAACCACAAGCAGTACTGTCATCCTATACTCATCCCATTCACACATCACCCTCTCTTATTATACCATGCTGCTCTTAAACATTCTACTTCTGTTCACATTAACTAATCCTACAGCATCCAATAAGGTCATCTATCTGCATCAAACAACTCCTACAGTATTGCTTTAACATTACATCCTCTCCTACCTTATCCTCCCCCTCCCACCAAGACACAAAAGTCAAGTCAACTATTACCTATTCATCATACTCAGCTTTTACAAACCAGCTTCCTTTGGGAACCTCCCTAGTTACCTCTCCAAATTTACTTTCATCATCTTCATATTGTTGCTATGAGGCAATGTTGACAAGAACTCCAGACCATTCTATTTCAACTACAATCAAAACCACTATCACAGTACCATGTTCTCTTACATCTTTTTAAATTCTCAAACTGTCAACAACAAACTAGCTCCAATAAACACCTTCCCAAACACCCATATACCTGATTATCATTGCCATCACTGACTCCTGGCTAAAAATAATTGTCTAAATCTTTACTACCCTCTTACAACTGCTTTCTCAGTATCCAACCAGGTAGGAGGTGGAGCTCTACTTCTATTTAAAATTTAACTCTTCCTTAAAATCATTTCCCAAGCAATGTCCTTATCAGACACAGACACTAACTGGTTACTGATACAATTCCTCCCACACAAACAAAAAACTTTCTTTCTGGCTGTCCTTCATCTTTCCCTATCCTCTACCCTATCCAAGATCAAAATATTCATTAGTACTATCATTTCATCCACTCCCAATAATGGCACTATAATTATTCTAGTGGTCTTTAATCTTAACTTCCTACATAACATTGCTAATGACATTCCAGAATTCTTAGTCAACCAAGGCCTCATACAACTCATTACTAAACCAGCTTAATCTAATCTAGACTCCCACAACCATACCCCCTTTACATGCTTATCGCTAAGTGATCCTCTGATATAAAAATTCTTCCACTCATCCTTAGTAGCCATTGACCCATTTCTCTTCAAAATCAATGTCCTTTCTCTAAAAACCCCTCCTAAATCTATTATCTTCAGACCAAAATCTAGTGCCAGTATTGAAAAAAATGAAAAGTCACTTCATCACTATAGACTAGTCTACAGTACTATCCTCTCAGGACTTCAACAATGTATTTTTAACCCTGACTGAATATCTGCTCCATTTCCAAAATACATTATTCCTTCTTAGAAAAGGGTTTCATAAAAATAACAAAAATATTTGGATAACTTCAGAACTTAAACAACTCCTACATTTACATGATGGCTCGTGGCATAAGTGAAACTCAACCCCACAGCAGAAAATCACAACCATTTTATCACCCTATGTAACCTTTCTAAACAAGCCATAAGAATCTACATTATGGGAGTAAGTCAGTGTCTTAACAAGACCTAATACGCTAAAGTGCTCAGAAGGCCAGATCTCACATTTGAATGTCTTCAAAGAATTTAGTGCATCACTCCAGCTCTCCCCTCCATCTTCTCCTCCACAACAATCCATTTCTCCATTCATCCCCTCCTACTTTAAACTAATTGGCATATGAGAGAGAGAAGCCTTGAACCCCTCTCTCTGAAAACTCTTCTTAATTGCAATAAAATAAAAAAAAACATAATTTTCAGTGCCCATCAAACACTTATGAACCTATGAAACTATAAACATTCAAAAGTACTGAGCACTTTAGACATTAAAGATCAGCTTAAAACCTGAGCTTTGGCCGGCTATGATCTAGCTGTATTCAACTGGATGTATAAGAGAATTTAAGTACCTTTTATCTGCACTTTTTTCAAATAATACAGCATTTTAATTGATTTATTTGTCTTACATTGAATATTAACTGAACTGGAAGTTTTGACTCTTTTTTTTTTCAGTTAGTGTTTGCTAGATTTTATTGCCTGTTAGCATCCTGCATAGACAGTAATTGAAGTCAGGGGTAGTCTCATTCATTGATATCCTGTTAATGCCTATTTAAGTGGTACATTTTGGAATATTTTCTGCTTAAAACCTGAGCTTTGGCCAGCTATGATCTAGCAGTATTCAACTGGATGTATAAGAGAATTTAAGTATCTTTTATCTGCACTTTTTTCAAATAATACAGCATTTTAATTGATTTATTTGTGTTGCATTGAGTATTAACTGAACTGGAAGTTTTGACTCTGTTTTTTCAGTTAGTGTTTGCTAGATTTTATTGCATGTTAGAATCCTGCAGTAATTGAAGTTGTGGGTAGTCTCATTCATTGATATCCTGTTAATGCCTATTTAAGTTGTACATTTTTTAATATTTTCTGCTTAAAACCTGAGCTTTGGCCGGCTACAATCTTGCAATATTCAACTGGACATATAAGAGAATTTAAGTACCTTTTATCTGCACGTTTTTCAAATAATACAGCATTTTAATTGATTTATTTGTGTTGCATTGAATATTAACTGAACTGGAAGTTTTGACTCTGTTTTTTCAGTTAGTGTTTGCTAGATTTTATTGCCTGTTAGAATCCTGCATAGACAGTAATTGAAGTCGGGGGTAGTCTCATTCATTGATATCCTGTTAATGCCTATTTAAGTAGTACATTTTGGAATATTTTCTGCTGAAAACCTGAGCTTTGACCGGCTATAATCTAGCTGTATTCAACTGGACATATAAGAGAATTGAAATACCTTTTATCTGCACTTTTTGTCAAATAATACAGCATTTCAATTGATTTATTTGTGTTGCATTGAATATTAACTGAACTGGAAGTTTTGACTCTGTTTTTTCAGTTAGTTCCCCACCCACCCTTCCTGGTTTTGTTTTAGTGTTAATCTTGGTGGCCTTGAAACTGCCCGCCCCTCTTGTAAATGTGTGTTTGGATACTCCTTCTGGGCCCATCTCATTTGCTCACTCAACTGAGTGCAGTGAGATCATATTCTGATTTCAGGCACTCCTACTGTGTACAAAGAGAGCATCTGGGAAAGAAAAAAAAATTAAGCTTGTTTCCTGCCTTTCCTGTAAGTAGTCTAGACTGTTTGTAGGCTTCTGAGCCCCCAAGCCTTTCTGTGTTGGAGGGAAGCCTTCTAGCTTAATTTTGTTTCTTAGAACTAGCCAGTTTTCTAATTTCAGCACTCAAATCTGTTTCTTTGAACTCAGTACTTGTTCAGAACTCATTGTAAGATCTAAATAAGCTGCAAATTACTACAGAACTCAACTTTCACTTGTCTAGAGGAAAGCAGTTTTTAGTACTTAATAAATAAGCACCTATCCAGGCATGTATAAGGGTCAGCTCCAGGTTATTTCTCCTGTCTACCTGATGAATCTGGGTATCTTGGGGCAATTCAGCAATTGCCTCATATACACAGACAACCCTCTCCTCCTACCATCCAACACTACAACCTGTGAGAGATGCACTTATATAGCCATACTGGAAGCAAAGCTATCTTTACCCAAGACTGGACTAGACAGTCAAGTGGAGAAGGTAAACACTTGCACCACACCACACTCATCACATAGTCCCTCAAAACGTACACCACCAAAACACACACATAGAATCACAAAACACGCACCTACATTTGTGGAGGCTCTCAATAAAAACCTGCCCAAGCATCAGGGACCTCCAAAGCAGAAACGCAAGCAAACTCCACTCCCCAACACAACCCAAATGACACATAGCCCACAAACTCAGTATGCCACTCAACCACAGCCCATAAAGCATAACAACGTACCCAACACTCTAGTCATAGGTGACTCTATAGTCAGGCACACTGATGTTCCACTCACCAGGCTAAACAAGGAGAAAGTTACTGTCAGCTGCCTGTCAGGTGCCAGGATCCACCACATAATGCACGCACTCAGCTCACTCCAAAACAAGTACAAATATGACACTGTTATTGTCCATGCTGGTGTGAATGACCTGAGATGTACCTCCCTGGACTACATGAAAAGAGACATGGAGGAGCTATCCAATCTTGTAGCCCAGGCAGGTATGACCCTAGCCCTGAGTAGCATCCTGCCATCACCCAGAATGATACCACAGTACAAGGACAAAATGATTGACTTCAACAATTGGCTAATCTTCTGGTGTCATTCTAAGGGGATCCAGTATTTGTCTGCCTGGGACGACATGATCGACAGACCACAATGATTTGCCAGAGATGGCCTGCACCTGTCACCCTTGGGATTCCAGATACTGGCAAAGGCTCTTGCCACCCCTATAGTGCCTTTTTTAGGCAAGGTTCAAATGCCAAATTCACCACCGTAACAGGTACAAGCAAGCAAAATCTGAGGGTAATGCTACTCAATGTTAGAAGTCTAAACCTAAAAATGCACTCACTCGAGGCACTCCTTAAATTGGAGAACATTGACATCTGTGCAGTGACAGAGACCTGGCTCAAAGCTCCAGAGAACACCCCTGTGTTACCAGGCTATAATTCATACCACACCTTTCGGCCACCTAACCCGGAACGAAGCACTAAAGGTGGAGGCATGTCCATATTCAATAAGGATATCTACACCTCCAGGCTAGTTGCACATCATAATGCATCCGAGATTATCCAAGTGCAACTAACTCTGGGCAAGACTCCAGTCCAAATTGTAGCTTGCTACAGACCCCCCAGCATGCCCCAGGATTCCCACTCCTCATTTCTTGATACACTAGAAAGTATTAGGGTACAACCCAATACCCTAATAATGGGCAATTTCAACTCCCCCACCATTAACTGGGAAAACTACTCATGTGCTAACTGTTTTGTTCAACGTTTTCTGGAATTCATAAATTCCAACCCCTTGGATCAAATTATTCACACCCCCACCAGGGGCAGCAATATCCTAGACCTGGTCATTACCAACATGGGCAACCGGTGTTTCACACCAGAGGTCAATTCCTCGTTGGTCAGATCCAACCACAAACAAATCACCATAGACATCCACATCCCGCCCCCACCCTCAATTAGGGAAACCACTGTAAAAAACTTCTCCAAAGCAAACTTCACACTTCTTAAGACAGAAGTGGCAAATTTCATGACACCCATGCAGACGGACAATAGAGGTACGACTGCTGAATCCTACACAAATGCACTTTATAAGCACTTACACGAGTGCATGGATCTTGCTATCCCTAATGGAACCAAGCTGCAATCCTCCAAAAAAAGGAAGCCAATCTGGTGGTCCTCTGCCATAAACAAGCTCTACAACAGAAGAAAGAAACTGTTGCAAAAAAGAGTAAAATCGCATGACTGGAGGAACTCCCTGGTCAATCTCAGTAAGAAGCTGAGATCCCTCATAAAATCCTCCAAAGCTAGTTACGAAAACAAAATTGCCACTGAATCTAAAGACAACCACAAAGCATTCTATAGCTATGTCAAGAATCTCAGTGGCAACACCCCTCAAGATCTGCTCTGAGTTACAGCACAATGGCACTAAATATACAAAACCAACTGATATTGCCAACATCCTGGCAGATAGGTTCAGTGCTAACTTTACCCCCCTCTCACCCCCTAGATGGCCCATCTCTATACCAGAAGAATGCAAAGTTCCTGTAATCACGGCTGCACAGGTAAAAAACACACTCTCCAAAGTCAAGAACACAGCATCCATGGGACCTGGCGATATCCCAGGCTGCATTCTACACGAACTACAGAATGAACTGGCACCCTACCTAAGTACCATGTTCAATCATAGCCTCACCTCAGGCTTTGTGCCCACTGAATGGTGCACTGCGACGGTTATTCCACTCCACAAAGGGGGAGCCAGGATGGACCCCGAGAACTACCGCCCCATTACCCTGACGAGTCTGGTCTGCAAGGCCATGGAACGTATTGTCATGGAACTCATAAACAAAGACATTGGTAATCTCCAAACTCAGGACCCTACCCAGTTTGGGATTGTAAAAGGCAGATCATGTCTACTAAACCGGATTGACTTCTTTGAAGCAGTCACCAAAGCCATAGATGAGGGTAAGGTGGTTCACACAGCTTATCTAGATCTCGCCAAGGCTTTCAACACCATCCCCCACTCTGGAATTATAGATAAGCTCACTAAACTAGGTATAAATCCCTATGTCACAAGATGGGTTGCCAACTGGCTTATGGACAGAACCCACACTATGAAAGAAGCAGACTCCAAATCTGACTTTGGACCAGTGACAAGTGGAGTACCACAGGGTTCAGTCCTGGGTCCTCTCCTGTTTGGTATCTACTTCTCTGAAGTACAGGCTAACACAGACGGTCTTTGGCTAATGAAGTTCGCAGATGATTGCAAACTAGGAGCCATAATCAAAACTCCAAAAGATGTGGACATACTACAAAGGGGTCTCACTGAGACAGATGCCTGGTGTCAAAGTCATGGCCTGAAGCTCAATGCCAAAAAGTGTATTGTCATCCCCTTTGATAAAAACTCTTTACCCATGAAATACCACATAAGTGGTAGTCTACTTAATGCTGAAAGTGTGATAACAGACCTTGGGACACAGGTGGACAGTAATCTCGCCTTTGATAATCACATTGCCACAGTGGTCAGGAAATCCTTCTACGTGGCTCACCTCATCACAAAAGGTTTCTCATCCAGAAAAAAAGAGGTAATTGTTCCCCTCTACTCATCACTCATTAGACCCATTACAATGCCCCTTTTGGTATGCACCTCACAAGACATCTACAACAACTGGAAAGGCCACAGAAATACCTCACAAAGAGGATTACTGGCCTCAAACAGATGTCCTACACAGACCGTCTCAAAAAACTCCAGCTTTACTCTGTCGCATATCGCCTACGCAGAGGCAATCTCTGCCTAACATACAAAGCTATGTCAAACCCAGAGCTGTTGGACATGCTCCACTTAAAGAAATCCCAATCCCTCTGAGCTACATGCTCCAGGGACCTAAAACTTGTCACCACAGTAAACAGAACATGCTGGAGGGATAGATTCCTGTCCCAGAGACTTCCCATACTCTGGAACAGACTACCTATTTATGTCAAACAGAGCTCTTCATTAGCACTCTTCAAGAAAAATCTTGATGATTAGATGGGAAATAGGAAATTCACCCCAGGGATCACTTCTGTGGCTCTGCTTGACAGGGGCACAGGAAAATAATTTTCTTGGGTGGCGAAAGCCAGGATACCTTTTTGGCTAGGCTTATATA
The DNA here is from genome assembly GCF_019279795.1 of Protopterus annectens. NCBI lineage: Eukaryota > Metazoa > Chordata > Ceratodontiformes > Protopteridae > Protopterus > Protopterus annectens. Next base: position 1,777,278,108 of record NC_056733.1, on the reverse strand, counting down.
GGCCCTAGGGCTAATAGCCTAGCACCTACCTATGAACCTATGAACCTATGAACAAATTTTAAACTGAAACCACAGCATCCGTCAAATACCTAGGTATTTGGCTGGAACAAGCTTTCAGCTTCATATTAAGAAGACTAGAACAAGTATCAACTATCTACTATTCTAAGGCTGAAGGATCTCTCACATTTACTCCCTTTCCATACCCTGTACAGTGTTTTTTATTTGTTTATTTTGTTATGACAACTTGCAGCATATGTATTGTAATCATATAGTGTGCCATATGGCTGTCGTACTGTGCTATGGTCATGTTGCCTTTGGCTCATGCTGTGGTTGAAACAAGTCTATTCTGGGTCAGTCCACTGTTCAGGTAATGAGACAAACAAACAGACAGCCAAAGAAAAAAAAAGCTAACAACTAAATAATTGCGACATGCTTGTAACTTAGGTCTTAAATGTATTCACTGTTAATAATCGTTTCATTGTACAATTTTGAGCTGGGGCACAGCTGGAAAAACTACTCAGACCCATGTATTTATCAATAGGAGCATACAGAGATTAAATGCTGACTGCAGCCCAGACAACCTAGGACTTAACAAACCTGGGGGAGAATAGGCATGCACATCTGACAGTGGGTACCATCTCTCTTGAAAAGGGCAATGTGAGAACCTGGAGTTGTGGGACCACAAACCAATATGAGAACCTGAAGTTGTGGGACCACAAACCAGTGTGAGAACCTGGAGTTGTGGGACCACAAACCAATGTGAAAACCTGAAGTTGTGGGACCACAAACCAATGTGAGAACCTGGAGTTGTGGGACCACACCAATGTGAAAACCTGAAGTTCCGGGTACACAAACCGTGAGGTGCTTTAGCTGAAACTTGCTGAATGACTGGAAACAATCATGTGCCCATAGGTTCAGTATTGTGGAATGCCAGTGACAGCGTACTGCAAGGCTAAGGGATGGTAGATCCAGCAAAAAAATAAAACCTGCCTGGGAATTATAATAGCCTTTGGCAACTGATTACTGCCTAAAGTGGAATGACTGGGATGAATATTGAAGTAGAGGACTGAGAGCTGGCAGTCACAGGGAGAAAAAGACAAAGAAGAAACTTACTGACCAATGAAAATAAATTAAGAGAGGAGTTTTTTGTTTAGTCACTTATAAGACATGCACAATTAATGTTTTTTGCCTATGACACATCATCTTTCTAAGTGACATACATTTTCTGCCATATGGCAGCCAACCTCCACTGTAAGGCTGTTACATTATGAAGCCGCAATCTTCCCTTCAGAAGTGGAAATCTTTCTGCCAGACTGTTAGTCAACAGTGTCCTTTTCCATTAGCTTTGCATGCCCCCCTTCCTGCTTCCAAGCATGTACCATCAGCAGTGCAGACAACAACATGGGCATTGTAATAGCAGGCGTACTATCTGTTTTTTTCTGTCTTTTTTTTTTTTTTGAGCACACATCTTCATTAGACAGACTTAGAACTTTTCCTGTGGGAAGCAAGATTTCATCTTCAGACAGGATGCATAACTTCTAAGGGAAACATATGTAAAAAAGTATGTAATCTTAAAATATGCAGTGCAAATGGTGTAAACAGTAACATAATGAGCAACTACAGATATATTGGTAGCACTGGCAATTAAATTAACACTTACAGAAAACCTGACAATGAGAGTAACACTTATAAAAGTAAGTAAGGGAAATACTTGCATGAACTTTTAGTTAAATGTGCATGCTCACCACAGAAAAGGTAGTGATTTGCAATGTGGATTTCCATTCCACTGTTTAGACAAGCAATGTATACTGTGGGACAGATGAAGAAATGAGGACATAGCAGAAGCCAAAATAGCTCCAATTGCAGAAAAGATCAAAGAGAACAGATTACAGTGGCTCAGACACATATGCATAAATGCAGAAGACAATCTGGTGAGGAAGATTTGGGACAGACAGGAAGAAGGTAAGAGGAATCAAGGACGTCCGACAAAAAGGTGGAAGGATTGTGTGAAAGAAGATCTGTGACAGTCAGGCATGAGTGTTGAAAAAGGCAGGAGTGCGGCACTGAATCGAGAGAGATGGCGACAGTTAACACGATACCCCGACCCCATGTAGAAAATGGGAAAAAGGGGCTGATGATGACAATGTTTAGATCAGGGTATCTTACTCTTAGTTTTTTGAAACATAATTTTAATAATCTTTAATGTGGCTCATATGCCTTTTTTTTTTTTTGCTAGTTAATAAAATATTTTTGGTGGGATGCAGATGACAGGAATGTAATTGTTTTAATACATTGATTTTATTTATTGGGAAGTGCTGAACTGGACATAGACTATTTTCAGTGAAGTCCCAGGGGAAGAATCTTCCCATTAAGATACAGTAATCAAAAAAGCTGACAATCAGTGTAACAGTGTAATACAATATCGCACAATACAACATCTGTAACTATACAGTAATATATATATCTTAAGTATAGATGCATTGTTATTTGATATGCAGTACATTAATATAGCTACCTAAGGATTTTCAGAAGTTTTATAGTGTGAATGCATGTATCTGATAGAACATCATGTCACATACATTCATTTAGAACAGGATCCTATGTTTTAGGTTGCTTTAGTCAACAATGAAGGCCATTATTTATTTTTTAATGTTGTTCCTGAACAAGTAGTTCACTCAACTTTTTCAAATATAAAGCAACAAATAGGTAATGGAGGCATTACAAATCAATTGATTAGCTGTGTGCTGTTAACTCAGAGCCAGTCTTCTGATATGTCTTGAATTTGCAGTTTAAAGGTTGATTATACAAGTAAGTAAGAAGATGAAAGGGAGAGTGTGAAACTATAGGATGAGAGGCGTGATAACATTTTTATCTCATCAGATCTGGAACTCTCTCTGTCTGTTCCACCATTAGTGCTTCTTCATAATTAACTGCTCTGTCCATTTGCTGTTATGCTTTTCAGTCCTACATGCTATGCACATAAGAGCATTGACACTGCATTTACACTGTGCAGGCAGATACATCTGACAAAGAACTACTGTGTGCGCGTGTGCGTGTGTGCGTGTGTGCGTGTCTGTGTGTGTGTGTGTGTGTGTGTGTGTGTGTGTGTGTGTTTGTGTGTGTGTAAATTCCTATGCACATCAATGCACTTTGATGTCAGGATGGTATTTACTGATATCATAATGTTTATGAAAGCAGAAAGCAATAGCTTTCTGTATAGTACTGTAACAAGATAAAAGTCCACAGAAGGTCATTTTTGAATGAATTCTTTAGGTACCTACAATGACCAAACTGAATAATGCATGTAATGTTGCTTAGGTTGTATGATATATAGCAGTAGATGTGAAGTATAGTATATGCAAATGTGAACTTGTTAATACAGTTTGATTACATTTGTATAAATGTAAATTTGCCTGTGTCGCAAGTGATAATTCAATAAAGGTGTTTAATAAAAAAATAGAAGCCATAGTGAATATTACAACAAGTAGCATTATTTATAAATATAAGCACTACGACATTGGGATGATGTTCAGATATGATTAAATTTTAACAGTGCAGTTCTCTTATTTCTGTTACTCAGTTCTGAGCTGAATACAATATTTTTTTTCAGATATCATTCCTCAGTTATGCCAGTTAGCTTATCTGCTGAGCTAAGTCAAATACTTCTGCAGTGCTTCATGGCAGAAATATTGTAAACAAAACACTGATAATGTGTTTAGTGATATGCCCCTTCCTAAATTAAACATAGCCATGTTTCTGTCTATCAGTCATTTTGTTTTATGAATCAAATTCCAAAACTGAAATAATAGATTACACATTCAAAACTTTTACATCCGTGCTGTCATGTAAAATGTTTTAAAAAACACAGTATGAATGCATTTTGTTCAACAGAATAAACATTACTTAACTTTTTCAGTTCCAAAAGCTGAAACTAAATCTGATGGATGTGAGTCAAGCTATATGGTGCTACATCTTTTGTGAGGGATAAGCTGTAATGTTGGTCACTGTAATTTCTCAAAATAGATATTAATAACATGATATCCACAAAGAATTTTATTTCAAGGTTAACTATAATGAATGTGTGAGTTTAATTAATAACTAACAAAAAAAGTATGTAAGAGAGTATCATTTAAAATCTTCAGTTTAAAACTATCTGCCTTACACTTATGTTATGATGTTCTTTTAGAGTAACACCACTGAAGTATGACACAAACTTTAAATTATTAAATGTGCATATGAACAAGTAAGTGTAGTCATGACTGAAAGGTGTATATATCAAAGTTACGTGTTTATCTGTGACAATGTCATGCCTGTGTTCTTTACTATACTTTGAGCATTGCTCTATGCACAACAACCAGGGTATACCAGTATCACAGTGCAAAGCACAGCCTATCATGCATTATTTCTGTAAATAAAACATAAATACAGTTATGCAAGGGCAATAACAAACATGAAGGTGACAGAAAAAAAGACTAAAAGGCAAATGCACTACTACATGATAAAGCAAAAGAGTTTAATTTACCCATTAAAGTAAGTGATAAATAATAACTACTCTAAAGTATTATTACAAGCAAAGACAGTTAGCTCAAACTAAGGCAAAAAACATGTGGAAGAATAAATAAAGCTAGTCACCAATAAGAAAAAAGTTTTTGAATTAGCCATCTGTAACAAATGCATTGAGATCTTAATTTGACTTACGATTTTATGAGTTTCATTTATTTATGTACATTTGTTGACCAGGAATGCCTAGATGGGAAGTCTTAGTGGAGTATCAGAGAGAAAAAACTCAAAAGTGCAGATGTATGCAACACACATTAAATATCTTTAAATAAAGTCATGATATAAAGGAAATTACACATAAGGATAAAGGGTAAAAAGAGAAAACACCCAACATTCTGCACACATACATAATAATTTTACAACAGAGACAATATTTAGGTCAGTTTTCCTTCAGTACAGCTAAAATTATGTGTAACAAAAATTAATTCAAGCGTCTGAGTAATAATTCAACATAAACTAACTTCTTCATTTTGTATCTTGCATGAGAAAATATGGAAATCAGCCATCAGACTTACATCAAAAGGTAAACGTTGTAAAGAAAGAAAATCCCTATAATCAGGCATTACTGTTCTAGTTTATTTATTTACCATTTTTCCCCAAAATGTTTATTTATCAATACTATTTTTGGTTTGCATTAAACAAGGGCATTAGCAATTGCATGGTGAAGTGCATATCTTTCACGGGAATCTTTTTCATAACATGATAAAGCCATCTTTATCTTGATATCGTGTCAATAGCCACTGTCATTAATTGCATGAAAATGGCAGTTACTCACTTGAGAAATTACCACAGCATTCTGAGGCTGCAGTACTGATAGACAGTGGTAGAAATACACTTACATAGAAAAAAGAAAATATAACTGTGGGAGACAGAATTGCGCTATGTCCAACTGTTTTTCTCTGACATAAAAATAAAAAGCAGAGCAATCCAGTTATCAGGTTAAATGACTAATATATAATTTTGCATGTATATATATATATATATATATATATATATATATATATATATATATATATATATGTGTGTGTGTGTGTGTTTTGTGGAATCCTAATTTTCTACTGCAAGACAGTAGAAACAGTAATATAAATACTGCTTGCATCTTCCACATCAGATATGTGCACTTAATTACTCTTTTAACAGATATGCTCTATTGCTTTTCTTTAATTTTGCTATCAGACTGGACTTTAAAGTAGATTTGTTAGTATGATCATTATCTTGCTGCATAGCCCCCCCAAGCATTAACTTTCTCCTAATCAACAGCTTGGTGCCAGGGTCTACTTTACTGGGCCGCAAGGGGATCTGGCAGGAGCCAGCCACTGTGGTGTCTCAGAGAGCTTCCCCATTCCGCGGCCTTCCCGTGTCGCTTCCACTTTCAAGCTCCACTACTGAGATAAAACAGACCTCAGTTGCATTTTCAAATATTTGCCACTTTCGCACTGACTCATGACCTAGGTTGAGCCTAAACCTACACTAAAACTTAAAGATAAAAAAAAAGCTTAAAATGTTTTTATGTAAAATATCTGTACAGCTTGTGAGTTAAAGACTCTGAAAAAAAAGTGTACATTAACATTTTTGTCATGTTTCAATCTGTACCATTTTTGTCACTTTTCAGTCTATACTGCAAACATTATTTGCATTTTTACCTTCTTTTTTTCTTTTTTGTGCATTTATGTAAGCATTGAAGCACAATCGTTCACTGGGCTGTTGACTTAATCGTGACAGATTTATTGTAGTCATATTTTTTACTGGACTTTTGCACTTGAAACTTCTAGATTGTCCCCTCACAAAGTTTTCTTCACTGGCACTTACAATGTAAAATAGTGATGCATGTGTATATACATGTGTACATATATATATATATATATATATATATATATATATATATATATATATATATATATATATATATATATATATATAGTAACATTGCAGAATAAAACATTGCACTGAAGCTGTGAATCATTTAAGTGTGGAAAACTGCATTGTGTTGAAATGTACAACTTTCATTGTGTGGTACGGAATTCAGTTTGTACTACATTGTTTCATTTTGAATGGTTTGGCATTGCATTATACTGCATTGTGCCAAATTCTGTTGCATTACACTGTCGTATTTAAGCAGTGATGCACAACGAGAAATCACAGTTCATTGCTTTATTGCATTATCTTATCTTTACTGGCAGGGGCTGGGTTTCATATCATGACAATACAAACACTGTACTGCATGATATGACATGATATTTATTTATTTATTTTTTATTTTATTTGTTGGCTAGGTAAGCCCACTTATCACAGTTGTTCCTTTTTGGGGCAAACTGGGAGAACTACCTGCTTAAGTCACTTGCTTAAAATCACACAGATGAAGGTGGAAGGAATCAAATCTGTACCCCTGGCACAGGAAGCACCCCAGCTCAGAGCTTTAGTCCTCTGTGACAACAGGCATAACATGATGACATGAAGTGATACGGTCTTAAATATTTATTTAGTTAATAAGAACATGCTTCCCTTAACAATACCTGCTGAAATAAAGTTCTGAATGAGACAGTGAAACTGCAACAGATAAAAATCAAATAAGGTTGTTAAGACACATTTACAGTAATAAATACAGTGCATATGAAGCAAATTAAAAAGCACTTTTAGCTGAAGATCTAGTTGCATTACAGTACATTGACATGACTTATATGTTAGTGAGTAGTGAAGCTTATCCATCTCAGTACATGGCACACAAAGATGGCATACAATAAGCGGAAGTTATAAGCATTCACATTATTTTTCAGATATGTAGTTAAGGAAAAAGCATGGTGTGACTTAATAAAAGTGCAACGCTAACACTATAGAGCACAGCTGTGTGCTGAAACTGTGATAAGGATCAAATAAAGCAGAGTAATGGCCTTATATAAAGAGGAATTTGAAACTTAAGTTAAAGATCCACTGACATGCAATATAGAAAGCAGCACACAAAAGCTGACATCACAAAAACTGACCACTCACAAGGCCATCCCAATGCATACTCTCTGCAGCTGTACTGAAACTGTGATACAACAGACTTTAGTCTTGTGCAGATTTTCTTAATATGCATGTCCTATCCAGGTCTCTCATGGGCATTTTTTTTTAATATATTATTTTTTTTACCAATTTCACTAAGTAATACTGGGAGTTTTGACTAGCAAGTGGGAGCTTCAAATAGTGATACAAGAGGGGGAAGGGGCAGGCATGGGAAGTGTGACAGAAACATGTGCAAACGATGAAACAGACTGGGATGTGGCTGTTGAAGGATACAGTTGTTTGGGCAGGACAGAAAGAGCAAGACAGAGGAGGGGTAGCTGTCAAAATTAGTTATAGCATGCATTGTGAGATATTTGAGGAAAGAAGATCAGATCAGACTCAAACCCTGCTCCTTGTGTTTGTAAGGCAAACACCTTAACCATTAGGCCACCCTCCCTTGAGTGAAATGAGGAACCCGAAAACTAATCAAAGTAAGCAGTCTAGAGGAATAGTCACACAAAACGACAAATCCTGCTGGTTACATACAATACAAACTAACCATCAGCACTTCTGGAAAAAGGCAATGATGAACAGTTAAAGGAATGGATATAGTCCTGGGAAGGAATATGGAAGTTATCCTAATAACTTAAGCAGACTAGTGCATTTCTGCATTCAGATTAGTGAGACAGAGAGAGAGAGAAGCAGAGAAAGTTAGAGAGAGGGAGCATAAAAGAGTGGAGGAACTAGGCCAAAAGAGACTCCTTTATATAGATCAGGAAGGTACAACAAAGGGTAAAACACTAGATTGCATACTAAGCAGCAATGGGGGATGGGCGCTTAAGGCCTGGAAGTACTGGTATATAAAAAGTAGGTAAAAAAGGCCGAGGCAGAGAGAAGAAATAGGCCAGTGTTATTCAACAGAGAAATTAAAGACAAAATCCATGCAAATGGAAGGGTATTAACTAAGTTAAAGAAGAAATTAGTGTAGGTAGGAGTATGAGAAAGCTAGAAAAGGGGCAACCAAGACAGAAGAAAGGTAAGACAGACCTAAAAAATAAATAACTGAAGGAATGAAGAGGATGCATTCTTTCTTCAAAACAATTGAAAAGCAGAATTCCAAAGCATTGTTTTTTTTTTTTTTTTTGGTATATAGCATCATTCTCTTCCTTCTCCTGGCTGACTTTTTACCCTATGTAACACTTACCCATTCAAGGTGTGAAATCTTCCTTGAAAATACCGTGGACAGCAAACTCAGTTATTTCCTGCATATCAAGTTACTGATTACAAAAACTAATCAAACACTTGGTAGGCTGTACAGGGCCAATGTTTTTATAATAGACCATACCAGTTATAGCTCATGTTTTCCTGCTGTTTTCCTTCCTGTATGAAGAAGCCTATAATGGGACTGCATGGATTGCTGGTAATATGTCATTCCTGCTCTTACCACTGTGAAGCCTTAAATAAGACTGCCTAGCTAGAATTTTTTAAGTATTACCTCAACCGGCATCTCCACGTAAGCTCTTGATTGTTTGCAAGATTAACTTGGTATACTCCCTCCAAAGCTCTGTGTTCCACTGATGGCTGCTTAGTACAAGTCACACCATAAGTCAGTAGACAAGTAGTCTTATCTTAGCATCTGCACAGCAGAACAATGAATAATGTAGAGAGTCGATTATCCAAACTAATTGGGACCTAGGGTAGTTTGGATAATAAAACTGTTCTGATAATCAAACACATAATTGAACCAGATAAAAACTGCTAAAATCTTCATTTTTTCTGCACACAGGGAATACACTTTTCAACCATTCAGAGATTCTGGTGGAGAATAAAGAATATTTTTCACACACGAGCAGGCTACAAGCTCAAAAAACACGCACAAGCAAATACATATAACGTTTGCATATTCAGACTTTATGATTTTTCCTCCCCAAAAACTTTTGGAAAGCTGCGTTTGGATAATTGATGTTTCAGATAATCGACTCTACTGTAAATGCCTTCTTAAAATATTTAAACCTGCCTCTAAACAAATCTTTGAAATAATGTGAGTCCCATAAAACGGAACGTGGAGGCTTGAACAAAAAGGCATACACTTTAAAGCACCAAAACACCTGCAGCCTATACGGCAAGTCTTAAGTCCATACCAAAGGTAAAATTCACCACAGAAGATCAATATCACACAACTCCAGAGTGCCAGGAACGTTCTTTATTCAAACGCAGTAAATGCAGTAAGCGCTTTCACCAAACACGGCTTCCTCAGACTGTAATAGCATTGCTGTTTTTGGAACGTGGTGCCCCAGCGCAAATCTTGTTATTTTTGTCAAATCTTTGAAATAGCCAGCAACTCCAGCCTAGCAACAAGCAAATATTGAAACTGTGTGGTCACTTGACCTAGCTAAACATTCACAACCCCTATTAATTTTTCAGTCTATGTATCTCTTGTCTTTTGAACTTCCAGGCCCATCATATAGTAGCTATTCTCAACCTCTAAGTTGCTACTCCAGGTCCTGGATGCTTCCTGTCTACTTACTTTCATCTCTCCTTTTTGTTGTCTTTAAAAGACTCATTGAAGTTCCTAAGGTTTGTTCTCCACACTTCTCTAGCACTTTATTTCTTTTGTCTGATATCCCTATTCTTTCCATAATGAGATTCCGTGTCATCTGAAGGCCTGTTTCCACCATACTCCCGTATATCCCTCTTGCTTTTTTGACATATACTTCTCTCTCACTCATTTTGACCATCTACCTTGTCTTTCGATAAAGTTTTTTGACTACTTTATTTGTTGGCTAGAGGTTCCATCCATCCATCCATCCATCCTCAACCCCTTTTCCCATTTTGCACATGGGGTCAGGGTGTCACTTTAATGGTGATAGCCATCTTGAGTCAAGGTTTACAATGCCAGGCAGCTAGTCCTACCACAGTAGTTCATCTGTACCACTCATTTGCACCTACAGCCAATTTAGAGTGTCCAATCCACCTACTGCATGTCTTTGGAGTGTGGAAGGAAACTGGAGCACCTGGAGGAAACTCATGTGACTGCAGGGAGGACATGAAGAGTCCGCACAGAAGGCACCCCAGCCGAGAATCTAACCACCTCTTGCTGTGAGGCGACAATGCTAACCACTGCACCACTTTGGCCCTAAAATTTAAAATGAAAGAATCCGGAAACAAATATGAGGTTAAGATAGTTTATGATAGCTCTTTATTTTAATAAATACATGGGTAAATTTTTGGCTAGGCTTATATAGGCCCCAGGACCAATAGCCTAGTACCTACCTATGAACTTATGAAATCATCAAAGAACAATATGGTAATAAATGAAAAAAGGCACAGCTGTTCCAGCTATGATGTATGAAAAACTTTTATCGCACAAACCACCGAAGGTAGACTTCACACAAATAATGCTGCTACAGTTGTCTTATACATTTTCGTCAGCTAACTTCATCAGAATGAAGTAATCACTTCAATTCCTTTCTATATATGCATTTGTAATTTAATTTAATCCAATTAAGTCATCCACCCATTAATTACACTTAATTAAACGTGTAATGTCAAACAGCATAAAAGACAAACTTGTAACTATAAAATTTCAAGTGTTGCTAAAGTCACAACCAATAAATAATACATATACTGTTAATAAATAAAACTTATAAATTATGTTAAGTAACATGTACAAATGTTAAAAATTGTATGTGTAATAACTGATATACTTAAAATTAATTATCATGTTCAAGACTCTTAGACTCTCTCTCTAATTAATTTAAATTCTTTGCATCAAATTACATTAATGCTTTTATTATAAATAACAATCAATTTAAAATGAATGGAAAATGCCCTATATTGTCTGAACAACTAATTTCAGATGATGTGGACACAAAAAGACATCTTCAATGGGTTCATACATAAAACATGGTATACTATTAATTAACATCAAGAATGTATTACTACCTCTTCTATATAAAGTTTTTTTATAAATGTTTAAGTACAGAATATGTACCAGAACAGTGCATAATCTCCCATGTAACCTCTATTTCAAAAAATAGAAAGGAAAATTATTTTGAAAATTACAGGCCAGTAAGTTTAACTCTGATTTTTGGTAATTGTTTTGAGAGATGTATAATTGAATTGCTGTAGAAAACTGGTACAAACCTTTCTACTATAGATACAGAATAACTTGGCTTCATTAAGGGATGATGGACTTTTAACTAACTTGATTGATTTTATGAAGCTTTGGAGCAAGGTTTGTCACATGGTGTTATATTTCTGGACCTGCTAACAGTCTGACATTTAATGTGATTAATAAATGTTTGCAAAAATGAAATGTAAACAGCTGCATTGTGAGATGGATTATGGGATGGTTTGGCAATAGGGTACAATGTGTTAAATACAGAGATACATTGTCTGCACGTATTGCTGTACTTTCTGGTGTTCTCCAGTGCTCCATCCTGGAACTTGTACATTTTAACTTTTGTCAGCAATACCAAAACAAGTTTTTACTTTTTATATATATATATATATATATATATATATATATATATATATATATATATATATATATATAACAGCAATACCAAAACAAATTTTTGGTGTTTATATATATATATATATATATATATATATATATATATATATATATATATATACACTGATTACAAAATTCTGCTTTATTACACAAAATGAGAAAGATTATCAGGTATTGACTTCTTATATGAATACATTGATGGTATGGGCTAACTCTATATGTTTAAAGTTTAGCAAAGATAAAGGCTATATTGTGTACTTTCGCAACAGATTATCATGTAATCCCATCTACTTGTCCACTGTTCCACTGAAGGACGTTGGCCAATCCAAAGATCTAGGTGTTACAATTGACTCAAATGTATCTTTTGAAAATCATGTAATATGTGTGAACTGGAAAGAGAAGAGAGAAAAATTGCTAAAAGAATAGTTTTGATTAAGGACTTAGACTATGATATTAGATATAGATAGCTGAAACTTTATTCAGTCAGTTACAGATACATTTTGGAAAGTTTATAGCAAGCAGTGTTCAACATGGACATTTTTACATATGACAGGGTCCGATGACACAATAATATGAATTTTCAGACACATTTATGTAAGTCTGAAAAGTTTTCATATACTATAAATACAATGGTTATTCTGTGGACTAACATTCCCATTAATATCTGCTTGTCTTACAATTTGACTTCTTTTAAGATAGTTGGATGGAAGACATTGTACATGTTCCGGACTTAAAGTAATCAGTGTTTCTAGTTAGTCATTAGGCCTGAACACTGTAACACTAGTTATTAACTTATAAGCAGACTTGGTTTTGTCTGGCTTTGAGGGAATATGTAGGCATTTTTGTATGTTTCCTGGATCCTGGAATATTTCTGACAATTCTGCAGATTTGCCTTTATGTATTATTCTGAGTGTTGTTTCTTTTTTTCTTAAGACAGAAGCATGGAGAAAAAGATGAGGTTGTGGAGTCAGTACAGGATGTTATTTTTCATAAACTTACACCAGAAAGGATTGAGGAGCTGAAGAAATTTATCAAGGACTATCAGGAGAGATACAAGTATACTGCTTGCAAACTGCCCTGAAATGGACAATATATAGGTGCATAGGTTCATCGGTGCTTAGTAGAGTAACGACC